>NC_080722.1:6962500-7095000 GCF_019097595.1 Hemibagrus wyckioides
TCTATTTATATTTATGTTTATTTCTATTTTGCACTACCTCAACTGCTGCTATTGTATTTTTGCCCAATATTGTACAAGTTGTCAGGCCCCAAAGTTCATCATCATCTCATTTTATTACATTTCATTTACATTTCATTGCATGTTCTTTTTCTTTTTTTTTTTCGGTGCTAAGTCTCCTGTGTTTTTGTTGTTGTGTCTTGTTGCTTTGTTTGCACCTAGCTGCACACTTTACACTTTATGTGGCTTGGACCAACTTTCGGTCCTAGCTTTGTGTTGTTCTTGTGTTTGATCTTTATGTTGTATGTTTGTTTTTTAATTTCACTATGTATTGCGTCAGCTATATGTGGTTGAAATGACAATAAAGCTTCTTGAATCTTGAATTATCTATTTTAGTGGTTCTAACATCCGTATACCAGGAACTTCCTAACAACTCACACAATACTTTCACCGTTCCGTAAAAGTGATGACGCTTGATGGATGAGTCATATATGTGGAAAAACTTAAGTGGAGATAATAATTACACCACAGTGCAGCTTCCTCAGAAAGCTGAATGAAGAGGAGTAGCAAAACAATCTATTTTTACTTACAGTTGATGTGGAAAAGCATTTAGCTGGGAAAATCACCATCACCAGTCATTGCGTAAGTTGCCACAGGTATGATCTTGTAGAAAAACTGTTCTTAAAGACACATACACTGATCAGGCATAACATTATGACCACTGAGGGGTGACATGAATAACACTGAGTATCTCCTCATCATGCCACCTGTTAGTGGGTGGGATATATTAGGCAGCAAGTCAACATTTTGTCCTCAAAGTTGATGTGTTAGAAGCAGGAAAAATGGACAAGAGTAAAGATTTGAGCGAGTTTGACGAAGGGCCAAATTGTGATGGCTAGACCACTGGATCAGAGCATCTCCAAAACTGCAGCTCTTGTGGGGTGTTCCCGGTCTGCAGTGGTCAAATCTATTAAAAGTGGTCCAAGGAAGGAACAGTGGTGAACCGGCGACAAGTTTAATGTGTTGACTTGGCCTCCAAATTCCCCAGATCTCAATCCATTTGAGCTTCTGTGGGATGTGCTGAATAAACAAGTCTGATCCAAGGAGGCCCCACCTTGCAACTTACAGGACTTAAAGGATCTGCTGCTAACATCTTGGTGCGAGATACCACAGCACACCTTCAGGGATCTAGTGGAGCCCATGCCTCGACAGGTCAGAGCTGATTTAGCAGCAAAAGGGGGACCAACACAATATTAGGCACATGGTTATAATGTTATGCCGGATCAGTGAATGTCTCTTTTGGTAATGTATATGACCCGACATCTAGCTGTCAAAAGAAGCTTAATGCACCAAACCTACATAACTACCTCGCAAAACTTTAAATGTCATTGAATTTATAAATATCATGTATTTCTGTCCACTTTGGGACTTTTCCACACAGATGCACACATTCATGCATATATGAACATTAGAAAATTGTTCAGCTGTTCATCTTAAACAACAGGATGGACACACACACACACACACACACACACGCACACACACACACACACCTTGTCCCATTTGAAGCCGATCTCAGCCGGGGTGATTTTGCAGTACATGTTGGTGAGTTTGGAAGAGATGTTGTAAGCCTGGGTGATTTTCTGCACCTCGTTGTAGATGCTCAGGATGGCCTGCCTCTCCACGTCTGCCTCAGGCAGTGTCATTTTGAACTGGTCATGGGCGGAAATCAGTTTCTGTACACACACACACACACACACAAAATGGGGCTATCTGCTGTGATATCCTACACACTTTACCTACAATAAATGTATAAATCATGGCACGAGTGATATTGTCTATGGAAGCCCTAAGAGGCCATGCAATCTTTTTGTTATGTTTTCTTATGATCTCTTGATCCCACACTGTGCAGAATTGTCTGAATAATCTCAAACATGAACGCCTACTTGTTCACTTTGCCAAAAACGAGTCCCATGTTGCCGTAAGATCAGCAAAAGTCACTAGAAATGTAAATTATGTACAGCAACTGTAACTCATTTATGAAATAGAGAATATGCATCACACATCAAACACATTAAATAATGATACTTCAGCCGGGAGGGGAAAAAAAGGTGTGTCTTTCGCCCAGCATTTTATTTACTGCTATACATCCCTGATCATTACCTCTATCTCCTCTATGCTGTGCACTATGAACATGTCCTGCAGGTCCTCCATGGCTCCCTCCATCCAGTTATTAAACGGAACAGATCTTTTACCAAACTCCAGGAAGAGCTGATCGACTGTCTCCAGCAACTTCTCTGTCCTCTTACAAACACACACACACAGAGTCACAGTCAGTGTTTAAAGCAGGTTGATGAGACTGTATCCATGATCCTTGCCACATTTGCCCCAGGCTTGCTCGACCTTTTTGTTTTTCTAAGTTTCTTATGTTCTATTAAACTGCTTTGAGACAATGTCCAAATACGAATCCAAAAATAAAACTGAATTTAATTCTCTCAAACTCTGCCTTATGCACATAATAGTGACGCATCTTGAGCCTTGTGTATGTCTGTGTATGTGTATCATCTTCGTTTATATCCATTTTAAAAGATTAATCTCCCAAAAAAGACGTGTTCTAGCTCAGTGAAGCGACTTTATGATCTTGCATTACTGTCAAAATAAATAACATGTTTTTGAATCAGAACAATATGCAATACTAGTATGTTTTCACATAAAAACACACGAGTGTTTACTATTTAAAGGCAAACTATTTCAAATAACCCACAGCATTTAGTCTGATATCCTAAACATATAATTATAACTGATCATCTCGAGCACGTTTTAAGGTGAAACTCCTTGTACATACTGTAGATATTCACATCATAACAGTAGATAATCATCATCTTAATAATCAGCAGCAGGAGCACAATAAGTTAACCATTTATTACTGGACACATTTCTGTCCTTTGCTGCATCTCAGTAAACTTTTAAAATGAACAAATATGAGAGAAATTTACTCAAAGCTTTTGAAAGATATATGTGTAGGTATTAGCTTTTTGTTCTGGGTCTGGGTGTTGACCTGTATGATAATAATCCTCCAGCCTCAGGTGTACTAGTGACTGATTTCAGAACATGACCCTGGAGTGGACTACATGAAACTCTGTGAACTCATGTGAACTCTATCAGAGCGATCAAGCGCTATATTGTGCAAAATATAGTTGTACAATATAGCAATGGTTTTGATTTTTTTTTTCTTTTGAAAACTGTAGTAAAGTAATGGTTGTTAATAATAATTATTATTATTATTATACCTCCAGAGCCTCTCTCCTTTTCTGAGTCAGCGTTCCCAGCTGATCCCACTGATCACAGATCTGCTGACAACGCTCATTAATGGCTGCTGCTGCATGGTAATCCAGTTCACTGCACATGCAGAGAGAGAGAGAGAGAGAGAGAGAGAGACTGAGACTGAGAGACTGAAAGACTTCTTGTTTCTTTCCATTCTCTTTTAATGGCATTTTAATGACTGTGCACGGACTGAAGACTACCGGTACACCAAGCTGTGAAAATAACAGCACTTATTAAAAGAGGATAAAAAGTAATTTCTTAATACGTGAAAAAGTCTTGGATATAGACAAATTCATGTCCTTAATTTATTTCATAGGCTGCTGGAGGATTCACAGAATAAGAATTTCATTTCATGGAATAACACACCTGTTCATATGACAAGAAACTCTGGAATGTTGAATCTTACTATACACCCATCAGGCATAACATTATGACCACTGACAGGTGAGGTGAATAAGACTGATGATCTCCTCATCATGGCACCTGTTAGTGGGTGGGATATATTAGGCAGCAAGTCAACATTTTGTCCTCAGAGTTGATGTTAGAAGCAGGAAAAATGGACAAGTGTAAGGATTTGAGCGAGTTTGACAATTGTGATAGCTAGACCACTGGATCAGAGCATCTCCTAAACTGCAGCTCCGGTCTGCAGTGGTCAGTATCTATCAAAAGTGGTCCAAGGAAGGGACAGTGGTGAACTAGTGACAGGGTCATGGGCTGTATGGGGACAGGGATATTTATTGTAGCAATGTAGAGTCTAACAAATACTGTAAATATTTAGTAAAATGTCTGGGCACAAAATTGGCAGGAGAAAACTAATAACAGTACTATTAAATGAATCAAAAAATCACAAAAGTACAATCTACAAATTCAAAATCAACAACGTTGTGTGAATTGTGTTAAAGTGAATGCACTTTGCCATACTGTGAATTTCTCAGTGTTTAATAACTGATTCTTGGTTTTCAGGGTCATTGATATGTGTATGCTTATCTGCGTGTGTGTGTGTGTGTGTGTGTGTGTGTGTTTGTGTTTTACAACTTAGAACACAGTGACAGAGTTAATGCTACACAGATCACCTCATGGCCAAAGTCCAGAAACATGTTTTTCATAAATGCACATGTTAGTGAGATCAGAAGGTGATACTCTAGCAGAGAAGGAGAGAGACAGAGAGATAGAAAGAGTGATAAAGATAACATGTAGTTACTTTTTCAAAAACATCAGTGTCTGCTATCGGGCCACAAGTGATGTGATGGGTATATATATTTTTTTCTCAGATAATGAAAGTGTTCGAATAAATTTCGTTAAAACCTCTACAGACATCAGTAGCTCAAGATAATAATGCTTTAAAGATGTGCTTATAAAACACACAATGTCTTAAAATATAAATACAGTATGAAATAAAACCCTACTGCAACTTTCCAGCACACACACACACCTTTTAAACTGACCCCTGAAGCTCTCAGTGATTTAATGTAGGTGTGTGAGACACTGACCCTGACCCACCAAAGCACACACACACACACACACACACAGGTCCCAGGTCCCAGGCCCCAGACAGAAAACCAATGTCCACAATTCAAGGGAAACAAATTAGAATACTGCTAGAACACTAGTCAGGCACTTATATGAATAATCAATACAAAGAGAGAGGAGGGGATGCATGAGAGAGTGAGAGAGCATGAAATAGAGAGAGAGACGGGGGGGTGCATGAGAGAGTGAGAGAGCATGAAATAGAGTGAGGGGGGGTGCGTGAGAGAGTGAGAGAGCATGAAATAGAGTGGTAGAGAGAAAGAGAGAGAGAGAGAGAGAGAGAGAGAGAGAGAAAGAGAGAGAGAGAGAAAGAGAGAGAGAAAGAGAGAGCAAGGGGGTGCATGAGAGAGTGACAGAGCATGAAATAGAGAGAGAGAGAGAGAGAGAGAGACTGAGATAGAGATCGAGAGAGGGCATTTACACAGAAGGAAACCAGCAGGTGTTTTGCCCAGGTCACATTTAGACCAGAAACAAAAGGAAGCTCAGACACTCTGCCAAAGCAAGAGCTTTAAATACACCACATGCTGCACAGAGCATCAAAACACTGCCACACGATATTAACACCTACCTCACCTCATTTTTCATATTTCATAGTTTCATATTTCTGATCTGATCTGTGACCCAGAGGATGTTTCTCTGTCTCAAAACTAATGCTAGCTTCACTATCACAGTTTATATAGCTGCTAACTTTAAAACAGCACAGCTATATATATATATATATATATATATATATATATATATATATATATATATATATATATATATTATTAAAATTAAAATTAACTCTATATTCTGCATGACCTCACAATGGGCCATATGAATACCTTCAATCAAGAACAATAAACACAGTCTTAATTAAAGCACCTCTTTAGAAATGAGCTAAAACGGATTTATGGTAATGTTGCATGTTTCACATTTTTCTGATGTGATCATCTATAAGTTACTGTTATAGAATAGTGATGAGGATAAGACTTACAGATTTCTTCATCATGATACGCCAATATGCTATTATATTGCTGCACTGGTAGTTTACTGACCTATAAAGACATACTGCCTTAAGTTAACATTCATAGGCGCTTGGTAAAAACCTAATCCAGGGCAATTTATGTAAATCTCATATAGTTATACAGTTGAAGGTCTTGTTCAGGGGCCCAACAGTGGTGGTGGTGGTGGTGGGATTTGAACTCAGGACCTTTTAATCAATAGTGCACCAACTGATCTACCACAGCTTCACTCTGGACGCCTCTAAAACCTTTTTTTTTTCATATCCAGACCTGAGGTCAGAAAACAAGATCAGTAACAGAGATCAAGTTTAACGTTAATGCTCCAAAATCTTCCCCATGGATTACTGATCTTTACTGCTGCAAAAAGGAGAAGAAACAGGAAATGCTCATACTTGAGTTCCTGTGCGATGGCAGCGATCTGCTCCACCCGGTCCTGATGTGCAGCAAGGTCGCTCTCGAATGCCTCATGCCTCCTGAGCAGAGCCCGCACCTCTGTTAGAGAGGCCTGCTCATAGTCCTTCTGAGTCAGGAGCTCATCCTTACCTACATCAAACACACACACAGAGACGCACACACACATTTTTTTGTTTGAATCATATTTCTCTTGTCTCTCTTGTGTTTGTGTGTAATGATGCACCCTCTGACCTTTAGCCCAGCTCTCGTAGGTGAATGCTTTCTGCTGGAATTTCTCAGCCAGGTGGTCAAGACGCTCCAGGCGTCTAAGTTCACTCAGCAACCAGTCTTCATAGCCTTTCTCTGCCTGCTCCAGACCCTGCCAAGCGCTCGTAATGTCCTAGAGAGAAACAGAGGACTTGTTAACTTGATAATCACCTTCACAGAAGACTTGTTAACTTGATAATCACCTTCACAGAAGACTTGTTAACTTGATAATCACCTTCACAGAAGACTTGTTAACTTGATAATCACCTTCACAGAGGACTTGTCTTAAATACAAAGCATTCAGAAAGTATTCAGACCTCTTCATTTTTTTCACATTTTGTTATGTTGCAGTCTTATGCTAAAGTGACTCAAGTTTCTGCTCAGTTCTCAGCATATCTGGCAGACATCTCATCATGGACGGCAGCTCATCAGCCTAAATTTAATCCCAGCAGATCTGAATTGCCGTTCATTTCCACGTCAGAACCTCGTGATCTCCCTGGACAACTCGCCTGGGTCACACCTTCTGTCACTGCACGCAGCCGTGAGGTAACCGTGGACAATCGACTGTCCTTTACCTCTCACACTGCAAATCTGACACGCTCGTGCTGATATCTCCTTTAAAACATCAGAAGGTTTCATCTGTTTCTATTCACACAGCTCACTTAGGTGTTCGTTCAAATCCCTTGTCATTTTGAGACTGGACTTCTTCACCTCGCTCCTGGCAGGTCTACCTCTGAGCAACATTCATCCTCTGCAACTGATCCAGAATGACATGGTTATAAACCTTCCTAAGTTCTCCCACACCACCCCATTGCTATTCTCCCCTCCACTGGCTTTCTGCAGAGTCTGAAGTGATTATTGAGAAATAACTGGAATCATTTTAGCATAAGACACATTTAACATAAAAAAATGTAGATACTTTGTGAATGCATTGTATGTAAAGCTCAATGTATCTCCTAAAGTTATTTATTTATATTATTTATATTTATATGATTTATTTTTGTCTACATAAAGGCTAGCAATGACTATACCTGCATCTTTAATGCAATTCAATGCAATTAGATGTTTAAAAAATATGAACATTAATATATAAATGCTCATATAAATAGTGACATTTTAGATTTTAAAAATGTATAATTTAGACTTTTTCCTGACACTATATTTGACAATTACTTCACTAAAATTCTAAATATAATATATATAATAAATTATAAATATAATAAATTAATCCTAACATAAAAAAAAACAGTTTTTTTCTGTTTGTATATAAACATCAGAAAAATATGACAATAATATCAGATCAGTGCCATTTCTAATAATAATATAAATATAAATAAATAAATGAATAAATAAATCTTAATTTGAGCATGTTGTGAATGTGGCGTCTCACCGACACCATTTTCCCCTCAGAGGGCATGTAGGCAGGCCTGTTGCTAATACGCAGTTTGGTCTGCAGCGTGTTGAAGTTGATCTCCAGCTGACATTTCTCTTGCACTTTCGGCGGCTTGTGAATGCGACGGTAGTCGCGGAAATCTTCAAGCTTCTTCCTCATGGCTGCCATAGAGGTCTCGGGAGAGCGGTTTTCCAGCCACGGGGTGGTGCGGCGGATCCAATCCAGCAGCTAAGAAGCGGAGAGAGAAAGGATGAAAGTCAGAGTAGAAGAGAGCGGTATTAAAAACGCATAACAAGCATAATGACGTGTTCAGTGCATCGCAGTACCTTCATTTAGCCTTTGTAAAAAATCCAAACATCAAGTGGAATTAACATTAATTGAGACTTCCCCAGTCAAGATGAGCTGAAGGTATTAAGATACAAGTACAAGGGAATTGATCGACACATTCCAAAACTGACTGCTCTCATCAACAAGGCATTTCCACCTACACAACTGTGGCTCACTCAATGTTTTTTTTTTTAATCAAAATTCTGTGTGAACTCTAGAGATTGTTGTGTGTGAAAATCTCATAAGATCAGCAGTTTCTGAACCGGCCCATCTGGGAACCAAAATCCACGTCACAGAGATTGTTCTTCTGCTACATGATTGGCCGATTAGATAACTACATGAATGAGCAGGTTCGTGTACAGGTGTTCCTATTAAAGTGGACGGTGAGGGTTAACACTTCTTTCTAGATATAATTTATATATAATATTTAAATTAAACATATTTATATATTACACATTTACATACAAATAAATTTTAAAGATTTATATATATATATATATATATATATATATATATATATATATATATATATATATATATATATTTTATATATATCATGTAAACATTTCCAGTATATTCAATAAAGATAAAGATAATAATCAATAAGACCTAGAGCAAAGGTATGCTTTAAAAAAAAGGAATTTATAAAACAGATTGTTAGGGTTGTAAATTAATCTGATTGGCTGAACTACCTTCAACTCTATTTATCAAAGTCTACATCACAAATTGAAAATTTTTTAATGTAGGCTCACATGGCCACATGCTGTATTAATGGAAACAAATGACCAATAATAGCATGAGGCTAATAATTTACTGAGCGAGCACACAGCCCTTAAACTGTAATGATTATCGTTATACGGATGACACAGTATGAAGACAGTGACAGGAAAACAAAAAAATCTTTAGATTTGTGTGACTCACCTCACTGGCCAGTTTCTCATAGTCTTCCATGAACTTCTCGTTCTCCTGGTTGACCCCAAGAACTTTGCAAATCCTGTTAGCAGCGGTCTCCGCCTTTCAGAGACAACATGGTATTTTTGATCATTTAGCTGAGGCAAGCTGTTAAAAAGGCAACATAATGTAGCCTATGTTTTTAAAGTGATAGATAAGGTCAATGTGGCATTAAAGCCTGTGTGAGGGAGGTGTGTATGACGTCAGGTCAAAAAGCTGTACCTGCTCGGCTCCAGCAAAAGCATGGTAGAAGCAGGACACGTAGGTCATGATGGCTCTCTCGTCAGGCTTGGGGGTGTTGATGATATCTGAAGAAAAGAAAAAAAAACAGGAAATTCATAGTAAATGCAATAGCACAAACAAACACAGGGCTAGGATGAGATACAAGCATGTGATCTGGTGGTACGCATGTTCTTCGGTTTGCAGAATTGTCAGTGTGCTCTGTGCTTGATGCTTGCTTGAGAAAAAATTCAGACAAACCAAAATGTGTTACACCTCATTTTTAAACAATGAGAGATTAAAGGAAAAACTTAAATCTGTCAGCTATCTGTATCGTTAAAGATGAGTCCACATTCAGTGAAGTCGGACAATGCTTCAGCTTTCTACATACTCTAATCTACAGTGGCCGAGAAGTGCAAAACAAAATAACAAATTTGAGAACAAAATAGCAAATATTATAATATTACTGGTAATCTATTTTGTTATTGTTGTGTATGTTATTGTATTTGTTATTTTTTGTTATTGTGTTTTTGGATTTTTTTTATTTTGTTTTTGGATTTGTTATTGTGTTTTTTTGGAATTGTTATTTTGTTTTTTTTGGAATTGTTATTGTGTTTTTGGATTTGTTTTGTTTTCTCATTTGTTGTTTTTTTCTGATTTGTCATTTTGTTTTTGGATTTGTTATTGTGGTTTCTGATTTATTTTTGTTTTTTTGGATTTATTTTGTTTTCTCATTTGTTGTTTTGTTTTCTCATTTGTTATATAGTGTTTTGATTCGTTTTAGTGTTTTGTTATTTCTTATTTTGTTTTTGGATTTCTTATTTTGTTTTTTGATTTGTTATTGTGTTTTCTGATATGTTATTGTGTTTTCTGATTTGTTATTGTGTTTGTTTTTGTGTTTTGTTATTGTATTTTTGCATTTCTTATTTTGTTTTTGGATTTGTTGTTTTGTTTTCTGATTTGTTATTGTGTTTTCTGATTTGTTTTTGTCTTTTCTGATTTGTTATTGTGTTTTGTGACTTATTATTTTCTTCTGCACGTCTCAGCCACCGTACTTACCTCCTTAAACAGCTTCATTAAAAAATACACTTGTGTATTTACACTTGTGTAAAGAAGGAGAAAATGCTCTTAGGACACCTGTGGTCAGTAGAGGTGCTGATGAGGGGTAATTAAGTGGGATAAGAAGGAGTGGGGTAATTGTTCAGATAAAATGATTCTGATATGCTGCAGAACCACATGAGAGACAGTTTCTGTGTTTTATAGCAAATCAGTAATCAGGTACATTTTTTATTCAAGTGATGAGTAGGAATTATGAATATATATGAGTTATGATGAGTAGGAATTATTAATATGTAACCTATAAACAATAAAAAAATTTGCAGAATGTCACTTTTCTATCTGCTCTAAACACCTTATGCTGATTACATTCCCATAAAAATTCCTGATGTTTACTGGAATGGTTTTCTGGGTTGATTTCTGTTTTCTGATTACTTCGATTCTCCTATCTTAGTTTGTTTGCACAATGCTTTTTGCAAGCCTGACTATGATGTTGGATAATTAAAGGCAAATAAATATTACTTATCTTAATGGAATAACGTCTGTTTCTGAAGAGTGCAATGCTAATCAGTCAAAAAATCAGTTGTATGCAGTGCATGTCCTGAAGGGTGGTGGTGATGCATATAAAGCTCTACTTTACCTCATCAGTAAGCCAATTAGTTCTCTACTAGATCAATATTAATGTCACATTTGACCTGACCTGATTCTGTTCCTGATCTATTTTCCCTAGTTTCCATCGAAGATACCATAGCATATAAAAAATAGAATTCAAACAGTCACAGTTCCTAGAAGCCTACCTTAGGGACAATAACAGATAATAAAACACCATCCATCAGAATGGTGTAAAAGGGTCTCTGGAGAACAAACCCATTTATACTCGTTTTAAGGCTGCGGCTATCATTATCTTTCATTGTCCGCATACTTTCTTTATCTCAGAGCATAAACCAAGGAAGGCTTTCAGAGTGAAGAGAAGGAAGGCAGCAGGGTCCTTACAGCCTGCACTGACCAGCTAGCACCAGTGCTTACAGACATATTCAACCTATCTGTGGCATAGTCAATAATTCCCAAATGCTTAAAAATTCCTTATTGTTCATGTTCCAAAGAAATCCCAGCCCTCCTGCCTCAGTGACTATTACCCATTAGCCCTGGGCTTAGTCATGGTGAAGTGCTCCAAAAGGCTGGTCAGAGACTTTCTCATCCCAATCACACTAGCTAGGACACCATCTTACACAGCCCTGAACAATCTGGACCAAAGGAAGGTAAATTATGTTAAAATGCAGTCTGTTGACTACAAATTTAACACAATAATTCCCTTCAAACTCATCAGCAAGTTGAACTTAGCCCATCCATGTGTCAGTGGCTCTTCAACTTCCTCATAGTCGGATCACAAGCATTATACATGGACAAGAATTTACTACCTCCACTACCCTCATCACTGGAGTCCCCCAGGGTTGTGTCCTGAGCCCCCTGCTGATGTCACTGTTGTGGTAGGCCTGATCTCTGATAATGATGAAAAGGTCTACTTGGAGGAGATTAAAAACTAGAGAACTGATGCCAGGAGAACAATCTCCACTTGAATGTCAGCAAGACAAATGACCTGATAGTGGACTTCAGCATGATGCTGGACAGGGACCTACCACCTCCCTATGATCAACTATGCCCCAGAGGAGAGAGTAGACAGTTTCTGGTACGTTAGTGTTACATCATGGAGAACCTGCAATGGTCCTGTCACCCTGGTTAAGAGTGCGCATCAGTGTCTTTACCACCTTAGACACTTAAAGGACTTTAAACTGCCCTCTACAGTGCTAAGTAACTTTTGCACCAGGAAGCATCACAGCCTGATTTGTGAAAAGCCCCAATCAGGATCAGGCTCTCTCCGAGGGTGGTGTGATCAACTGAGCTTACCATCTGCCCTGAGCTCCATAAGCTGCAGTCTATTAACAGCAAGTAGTGCTGGACCAAGGCCAGGAAGATAGTGAAGGACCTCAGCCATCTGAATAATGGACTTTTCTATCTACTGTAGCTTTTGATTCCTGAAGGCCAACACAGAGAGAACAAGGAGGAACCTGTTCCCACAGGTAATTTGAGCTCTCAACCAGGAGAATACACATGACTACTAACACACAGTCATACAAATACAGACCTTGGATTTCTTTGGACACCCACATCCAGCATTATATTTAGTATACATGTAATTTCTGTATTTATAAAGAATTATTATACTGCTAGCTTTTTCACTGCAACTACACTATATTGCCAAAAGTATTCGCTCACCCATCCAAATAATCAGAATCAGGTGTTCCAATCATTTCCATGGCCACAGGTGTATAAAATCAAGCACCTAGGCATGCAGACTGTTTTTACAAACATTTGTGAAAGAACGGGTCGCTCTCAGGAGCTCAGTGAATTCCAGCGTGGAACTGTGATAGGATGCCACCTGTGCAACAAATCCAGTCGTGAAATTTCCTCGCTCCTAAATATTCCACAGTCAACTGTCAGCTGTATTATAAGAACGTGGAAGTGTTTGGGAACGACAGCAACTCAGCCACGAAGTGGTAGGCCACGTAAACTGACGGAGCGGGGTCAGTGGATGCTGAGGCGCATAGTGCGAAGAGGTCGCCAACTTTCTGCAGAGTCAATCGCTACAGACCTCCAAACTTCATGTGGCCTTCAGATTAGCTCAAGAACAGTGCGCAGAGAGCTTCATGGAATGGGTTTCCATGGCCGAGCAGCTGCATCCAAGCCATACATCACCAAGTGCAATGCAAAGCGTCGGGTGCAGTGGTGTAAAGCACGCCGCCACTGGACTCTAGAGCAGTGGAGACGCGTTCTCTGGAGTGACGAATCATGCTTCTCCATCTGGCAATCTGATGGACGAGTCTGGGTTTGGCGGTTGCCAGGAGAACGGTACTTGTCTGACTGCATTGTGCCAAGTGTAAAGTTTGGTGGAGGGGGGATTATGGTGTGGGGTTGTTTTTCAGGAGCTGGGCTTGGCCCCTTAGTTCCAGGGAAAGGAACTCTGAATGCTTCAGCATACCAAGACATTTTGGACAATTCCATGCTCCCAACTTTGTGGGAACAGTTTGGAGCTGGCCCCTTCCTCTTCCAACATGACTGTGCACCAGTGCACAAAGCAAGGTCCATAAAGACATGGATGACAGAGTCTGGTGTGGATGAACTTGACTGGCCTGCACAGAGTCCTGACCTCAACCCGATAGAACACCTTTGGCATGAATTAGAGTGGAGACTGAGAGCCAGGCCTTCTCGTCCAACATCAGTGTGTGACCTCACAAATGCGCTTCTGGAAGAATGGTCAAAAATTCCCATAAACACACTCCTAAACCTTGTGGACAGCCTTCCCAGAAGAGTTGAAGCTGTTATAGCTGCAAAGGGTGGACCGACGTCATATTAAACCCTATGGATTAGGAATGGGATGTCACTTAAGTTCATATGTGAGTCAAGGCAGGTGAGCGAATACTTTTGGCAATATAGTGTATCTTTGCTTGACAGTTTTTTATCAGCTGTACATATCTGTATTTTATTCCACATAATGGAAACAAAGGCGGCACAGTGGCTTAGTGGTTGGCACATTCACCTCATACCTCCAGCCTCCTGGTTTCAAGTCACTGTGTGTGTGGAGTTTGCATGTTGTTGGTGGGTATCCTCCGGGTGCTCCGGTTTCCTCCCACAGTCTAAAGACATGCTTCTAGGCTGATTGGAGTCTGTAAATTGCCCGTAGTGTGTGAGTGAATGTGTGTGTGTGTGGGTTGCGATGGGTTGGCACTCTGTCCAGGGTGTATCCTGCCTTGATGCCTGGTGACGACTGAGAGCACAGACTCCCCGTGACCCGAGGATAGATCGGATAAGCGGTACAGACAATGAAATGAAAAAAAATAATAGAGACAAATATTTTTCTAGTGAAGTAAATTCTTATTTATGCCACCAGACTCATGTAGTGCATGTTGTACTGTGTATGGTTGTTTGTGTGACCAATAAAATTAGATTTCATTTGAGCTCATTAGTTGTAACAGCTGCTTGTTATACCTGTCTAGTTCATTTTCTTTGTTTTTTTTGTGAAGTCATATGTTTCCTATGCAGTAATGTACCTTGTTTTCTGTTGTTTTTAGTGCTTTGAACTGATTTTGTGACTATCTACTATGTGAGGTGTGCAACATACCTTCTGGATCCAGCATTTTGGGGATGTCAAGGTGTTTCTCTGCAATTTCCAGAGCCAGGTTCAGGTTGCCAAGATGATCATCCTGCATGTACACAAATAGAGGATGTACTCAAATGTGTAAAGGACTATTGAGACCAGCTGTCACACTATGGCTGCTGACAGTTCTAGGCCATCTTATTGTGACAGATCCTGATGTCTTGCAGGGGCCTGAAACTGTGTTAAAGGGACCATTTAGTTCACACTTTTTAGTGCTTTGTTTAGAAGAAATCTACATAGAAATGCAATTGAATATCATATGTTCCTAAAGAATGATTAACAAAATGGAATTCGCAACGAACCCTCAGGGGGAATGTACAACATGGCCAGGGTTATATTTATTAATCTTGCAGAAATCAGTCCATCTTTATCTTTCTTCTCAAGCTCTTCCAGTCAAACGAGACAATAAGTGTTCACTTAAATTCACTGGGTTTAATCCAAACCTTAATAACAGCCATAACAGCTTTTTAGCATTACCCCCTTATCTGTAAAGGTATTTTTTAGTTTACATTCAGTTCGATAATCAAGAAAAAGACTTTTGAAGTATCCTCATATAGGGAGCAGATGCCTCTAAAATATCGCAACTTGAAAATTGTTAGAGTTTAATAGCCTTGTTTTTAACTATAGCTATAACCACAACTAGAATGAAATAAGAACATAAGAACACAGTTTTCTGTATTTTTAGCAGTCTAAAGGCATATGAATAGATTTTTACTGACTGTGAATGATTCCACAAAATGAGAATTTAAAAGTTATTTTGATAGACATTTGATCCCAAGCCTGGATAAAATGAGAAGGTTGCTTCAGGAAGAGCATCAGGCGTGTGCCAAATAGAAAGATGCGGACCAAATATTCGCCTGTGGCAACCCCAAACAGGGAGCAGCTTTAAAGAACAACAGTTAATCACAGAACAAGAGATTACAAGCTGCATTTTACTAAATCTGGCACAATGAACCACAGCACAATCCTCATGTGATATGATCCTTCGACTAAAGAGACCACCGATTATACAAAAAACATTAAAAAATATTTCTCGGACATCTGCCTGTCAGACATGATAGACTGTATTGTGTCAGACTTGTTAAAGCTGATAAATCACTCAGACCTTGTTGAGTTTGGAGTAGTCAATCAGGTCTGGTCTGTGTCTGTGTATAAGGGCGCAGAAGGCCAGGCCATCCTTCCAGCTTAACACACCAGCGATGGAAAGAGCAGAAAAAACAATCACATGACATCTATTTATGTAGAACTGATACAACAAGTCTACACATCCATATTAAAATGGAAGGTTTTTGTGATGTGATAAAAATAAAACCAGTGCAAATCCTGTGAAAAAACATTTTCCACTCTCACTGTGAAATTACAACATATAAAAATAAGGTGAAAAAGAAAGAAAGAAAAAACCCAAAAAGCTTAAGTGCGCACATGCGTAAAGTAATACTTTGTTGAAGAACTTTTCGATTTTAATCCACCATTCTGTCTTTTTGTAATTTTATAAGCATTTATAAGAATTTTTTCTCACTCCTATAAGTATAAGGACATCTCCTGTGCACAAACCGTTCATTTGTTGATTTAGATCACTGTTTTGGGTCACTGTCATGCTGAACGCTGAAATCCGTTTTCCTCTTCAGCTGACTAGCAGACACCTGAAGGTGCTGCACTAAAATCCACTGGTATTTGGAGCTATTCATGATTCCTTCCACCTCGATAAAAACCCCAGTTCTGACTTAAGAAAAGCAGCCCTAAATTCTAATGCTGCTGAGCTTGGATGTGTGTGTGAGAAAGGACTTCCATCTGGTCTCACCCATTCTTCACAGTGGAGAATATATGAGATTCTTGTCACTTGCAGAGAGTAGTCAGAACCTGTCAGATATTCCTGCAGCTCCTGTAATGTCGCTTCAGTCCTCTCGTCAGCCTCTGTGTTCAGATTCCATCTTGTCTTTTGGGAACTTTTTGCAGAGACATCCTGTACTTTGGTGATGTCACTGTGGGGCTCCATTTATGGCACTTTATTTATGGCTGATTACCTTTATGGTGTTTTATGGTATATCTAACACGTTTTGGAAATTCTTATATCACAAGCAATTCTTAGATCCCTTTCCTGATCAATAACATTCAACAAATGTCATACCATGCATGCTTTGTAAGCTCTTTACAGAACATGGCTTCAAGAGTCTGATGAAACCTAGAAGGTCAGAAGAAAATCCTACAGAACGTTACTCAAAGTTTATCAGAATAATTTCATTGGTGATGTCATGATACGGGAGGTGAAGGCGGCTACAGGTGCAGACACGAAAACTAAGGTAGCAATACATAAAGATTAGGGTCAAGACTACACAGACAAAGACATGATAAAAAGGAGCATGAATGAGGTGACTAATGACATAACACATAACATGTGAGCTTGATGAACGGAGGTAACGGGAGACACAACAGAAGAAGAGTTCAAAACTCCGTACAGAGATGCTGGAGGGGAAATGGACAGATGATGGCTGTATGATAATCGCTTATGAACATGAGATTGGGGTTTTCTGAATACAGTCATTAATACTCCATTAATAAAAGGGTATGTAGACTTATGCAACCTGCCACTTTTACAGGGGTCAAAATGGCATTAGTTTTAAATAAAAGAAAAGAGAAGAGAAGAAAAGAAAAGAAAAGAAAAGAAAAGAAAAGAAAAGAAAAGAAAAGAAAAGAAAAGAAAAGAAAAGAAAAGAAAAGAAAAGAAAAGAAAAGAAAAGAAAAGAAAAGAAAAGAAAAGAAAAGAAAAGAAAAGAAAAGAAAAGAAAAGGAATATGCAGTACACTCGGTACCATACAGTTTTTTCTTCCCCATTTCTTTCACCATAAATCCAGGTCATTTGTCAGTGAAGCATGGTCCTAATAATACTCTGCCTTGATCACTCACAGTGATTTGACCACAGTGAGGGAGAGCAGCTCAGCTCTGAAGTGGACCCGACATCATGCCTATGCTGGGCTTTTTTCTATTTAAACTAATTATGTATTGTACTTAACTGATTATTTAGCTCTGTGTTCTGCCACTTGAGTTCCGTGATTTGCGTGTTTTCTTGCATGAACACATTTATTTACTCCCAAATATCACTGGACGCACAATTAATGATAAAGAGGCTTCTCAGGAGTCTCCACTAGTTTGTTGTAATAATGAAAATCAGTCCACAATTCAAATCTAATCAAAATTATTGTATTTATTATTGAGGTGTTAAAGTATAATCATGGACTATAACAAATGGACTGTTCAGGTGAGATCAACCAAAAAAACAACGAAAAACGAACAAATAAACAACCCTCAAAAACAAGCAGAGCTAGATCTTGCAAGTAGATCTTCAGTATAGTAAAATACAGCAAACCTGATATTGTTATTAGGCATGATTCTAGTCACTGTTCCTTTGGCAGATAATTGTGCTTTTTTCTTGAAATGAACTCTACGAATTAGCAAAATTATCTGGCATTAGAAGAAGGCTAAGTGTTAAGAAGTTTTTAAGAAGGTTTTAAGGTTTTTTTTTAAGGAAGTTCTAGCTAACTTGCTAAGCATTGCGTCATTGTCAAATGAGACCATGAGTGTTCACTTTAAATTCATTGGGTTTAATCCAAACCTCATTAACAGCCATAATAGTGCTTTTTAGCATTGTCCCCTTTCCTGTAAAGGTATATTTAGTTTTCATGAAGAAAAAGACATTTTATAAGCAGTGTAATGATTTAATGAGCTCTGTGCTTTGTCACTTAATTTTCTGTGATTTGCAAAAGATTAACTTACTTCCAAATGTCATTGGAAGGACAGATTAAAATCTTTAATTGGGAACTTTTTAGCTGTTGAGAGCATCAGTATGTTGGTGAAAACTATCCATCCAACTCGCTGTGATATATGGAGATATATATTTGCAGAATTCACCAAGTACCAGACTATCTTCAGCAGAAAAACTAGTTATTGCCGGGAGATACTCTGTGGATATTCTCCCCCAGGAGATGTGGTAGAATTGATCACTTATCACAGTGTTGACAAGTCCTATGTCCCAAGTCGTTAAGTTCACACTGTAAACGCATGTAAATCAGAAATGATATGAAATCTATTGTCATAATCTCTCACCTGCAGTGGAAGTTCTGGACGTTGACGTTCCTGTACGGAGCCGTCTTCCTCTGGCACCACAGCAGCAGGCCCTCTTTAGCAGAGGTTTCTGAAAAAGAAAAAAGAAAGAAACTCACTGATAACCCCTACACCCAGTAATACACGCAAAAGAAAAAATCATGTGTCTTAAGAGCAAATAATAAGCAACAGAAACAGAACAGAAATAGGGTTACTGCTAGATTTTTATTCCTCACATAACAAAAATTGGACCATGATTAATTGACCTCTAAGTCAGGAGTTCCCAAAATCTGAGGTCAAACAACCTCAAATAAACATTCGGAATTTATAATATAGCACTACTGTAACATTTTATGTCAGTAACACGCTGGGTGTTTAAGTGACAAGGAACTAAAGGGATATTCTTTGTAATGATTCACCAATCAAATAAGAGTTGGTGCGCTGTTATAGGAAAATAATCCAGGCCAGGGTGTTGTGATGTGGCACAAAATGAAGCAGACTAGTTTATACTTTTTTATACTGTTTTGTGCAGAACCATCTGTAGCACACACAGCATTATTTACACACTCACCTGCACAACTTCCGTGCATCCAACAGGTTTAAAAGTGACATTCTTAAACAGTAAGAGACAATGACACACAGTGATGCTAAAGTCTGTCTCTTTTCAAACTTTCCGCTATTGTCACAATTGTCTGCGGCTCAAACAGAAAAATCTGACCTTACGATCAAAAGTAAATACTAGTCTAGAAACTCAAGAAGGTTAAGTACAACAAACAGACACTGAAGGTGACATGAGGAATTTTTCACATGTTAAACTAACAGTTTTTCTTCTTCTAACAGTTAACCAGTTAGTCTTATTCTGAAATAACGCAATTTGAAACACAATGCAATTTTTAGCAGTAGAATCAGGGGTCAGGGGTCAACCTCCGGAGGAGGGGATCGAACCCAGGTCATTAGCAAGAGGTTACAGGAAAGAAATGAAGGATAAAACAAACAAGGTTTATAAGACACATAAAAACTAACAAACTGAAATACAATAGAAACTCGAATAAACACTCAAAAATCAAAGGGAATCACAAAAACACTGCTGAATTAAATAAAACAGAAACCAGACACAAAGCACAACATCCAAACATGAACTAAATGTAGGTACGACTCGACAGGTATATATAGGACTAATAATCAGGAGAATATGAGGAACAGGCGAGAACTAAAAATGGAGGGAAAACAGAACAATAGACTGGGTGGGGCAAATACACGCATGAAAAACTAAAACATAAACACGGAACACAAGGGCAAACATAAACAACTCCATGGAACAGGTCCTGCCAGATCGCCCTCTGGTGGTAAAAAATAATAACATGAAACAAATGAGGAGATTTCTCTTCAGTTTCTCTTTTGACACCATCTGGTTTGGGAACTCCTGCTCTAGCCTATACTGGATTTATTGATGTATCTGTAAGTATGTTTTATTAGTTAGTGCTGTCTTTGGTTTATGGGTATATGATTTTATGATTAGGTGCTTTTTCATGCCTTACCTTCCACCGAGATATCCTGGATGGCGAAGCGGAGGATAATGGTCCAGATCATTCCCAAAGTCATCTTTACATTTCCATCAACGATCTCTAAAAAAACATGTAAAACAAAACATTACTCTTAATGACTTGTCCCAAGGGCAACACGTTATATTTTACTTATTGTCTATGACTGCACTTATTATTTTTACTATTTTGTGTTCACTATCTGTCATACTTTTCAACTGAAATGATTTTAACCCATTTGAATAACTACAATATTTGATTTCAAGCCCGAAGCTGAAAAAAGACATGAGTCCTAACCTAACCTTAATATGAGTCTGTCTCTCTGTCTGTCTATTTAGAGAGGCAACAGTAATTATAGCCAAATCTGCAGTATCTCTGAGTCAACAGCTATTATTAGCTTACAATACACAGTATTTAGAAACTTTGGAAAGATAAAACATTGTCTTTAAAAACCGGTTTATTACCTTCTGCTCCGATGGACACCAGCTTTACCCCTTTACTGGTGATGTACTCCAGGGCTTTGTTCACATTGGCTATTTTGTGAAATCGCATTTTTCCTCTGTCTGGTTTAGGCAGTCTTTCACCTAAAAACAAATACAATATTTACAGTCAGTTTCTGACTTTCTGACTCTATCCAAAAGCAATCCTGAATTACTTACTACTTATTACTTACTAACTTCCTGTAAAGCAGCACATGATTAAAGCACAGTTCCAGTTCTGGTGTTAAATGACCAGACCTGACGCCTGAAACGGTCAACCGTTACTTCCTTTTCTCAAGGTTACAACATATTCGTATTTTTCATCTTTCTTGCAAATGAGGTTATTTTGACGCTCTGCACTGTTTCTGTACATTCTCTACTTAAATGTAAGTGTGAATGTCTTATATTGAGCAAGTTCTGCAACTGCTTTGAACATAAGCTCTGATTTTGTTCATGTCTGTTGAAGCACATGAAGCACTTGTGGAGTCTGTCAGCTCGAGTGCAGAGTGTCATTAAAGCAAAAACAGAATGTATAGTACTAAATACGCTAAAGAAATTCTAAAATTCACCTTTACCCTACATATTTCAAAGAAAATAATAATAATAATAATAATAATAATAATAATAATAATAATAATAAGAAGAAGAAGAAGAAGAAGAAGAAGAAGAAGAAGAAGAAGAAGAAGAAGAACTGCTGCCAGCAATTTCATCCATCCATCCATTCTCTATGCAGGGAACCTGGAGCCCTGTGCCAGGAGACTCAGGGCACAAGACAGGATAAACCCTGGACAGGATGCTAGTCTATCACATGGCACAACTGCATACACACTGAACAGTTTTAGAGACACCAACCAGCCTATAATGCATGTCTTTGGACTGAGTTGTTGTATTAAATTAGAAAAGAATGCAAAATTGATGCATTTTCAACAGTGCTTTTAGATCTTTGAAAGTTTCATATTCAGAAATTTTGTGTCTCTGAGCTAGCAAAAATAATACAATTAACGGTTATTATTATTATTATTATTATTATATTGTTAAATAAAACTTATTACTTATCATTATTATATTGTTAAATAAAACTTATTACCCAACCTAAAACTTCATTGAATGAATATGCAGAGTAAAAAAGTCTCGTCTCAGTACCAGAAATGACTTCTAGAAGGAGCATCAACTTGAGTCCATTACGAAAATCCTCCTCGATGTTCTCAATCTGAGTCCCAGCCTTACGCAGGTGCGAGTTGCACCATGCAGTGAAAGTCTGAGACACACAGACAAACAAGACAGGGGGAAAGGCTTTAGAGTTAACAGTTTTCAAGAACTTTTTCATTTCATTTTCATTTCATTTCATTGTCTGTACCGCTTATCCGATCTATCCTCGGGTCACGGGGAGCCTGTGCCTATCTCAGGCATCATCAGGCATCAAGGCAGGATAGATAGATCGATCGATCGATAGATAGATAGATAGATAGATAGATAGATAGATAGATAGATAGATAGATAGATAGATAGATAGATAGATAGATTGGATGCAGCTGCTCGGCCATGGAAACCCATTCCATGAAGCTCTCTGCACACTGTTCTTGAGCTAATCTGAAGGCCACATGAAGTTTGGAGGTCTGTAGCGATTGACTCTGCAGAAAGTTGGCGACCTCTTCGCACTATGTGCCTCAGCATCCGCTGACCCCGCTCCGTCAGTTTACGTGGCCTACCACTTCGTGGCTGAGTTGCTGTCGTTCCCAAACACTTCCACGTTCTTATAATACAGCTGACAGTTGACTGTGGAATATTTAGGAGTGAGGAAATTTCACGACTGGATTTGTTGCACAGGTGGCATCCTATCACAGTTCCACGCTGGAATTCACTGAGCTCCTGAGAGCGACCCATTCTTTCACAAATGTTTGTAAAAACAGTCTGCATGCCTAGGTGCTTGATTTTATACACCTGTGGCCATGGAAGTGATTGGAACACCTGATTCTGATTATTTGGATGGGTGAGCGAATACTTTTGGCAATATAGTGTATCATGAGGTGCAACGGCTAATGGATAACTTAGTTCTGTTCAGTAGAACTGAAAATATAAGTAAGAAACTTCAGTATGTCTATAATCGTAAATCTTAAAAAACTACTCACTTCTAAATCTTTTGAGGTCATTTTTGTATGATTTCAGTATAACTACATCTTCGGTTTGATTCATAAGTTGTTTTTTTCTGGGTTTACATAAACAAAATGAAGCAAATTTGCCTGTTTTGTCAATGAAAATTCAAAGACTGAGGTGAGCAATAGCTACTTTCTATACTTTTGCAATATCTCACTAACTAGGATTAAGTTAAGTTGCCTTTATTCACATATCCCATCCTTGGAGGTTTGGGGTCAGAGCACAGGGTCAGTCATGAGCAGCACCCCTGAAGCAGGGTGGGTTGGGGGCCTTGCTCAAGGGCCCCATGGTGGCAGCGGGGCAGTGCTGGGGCTTGAACCCTGATCTTCCAATCAGCGACCCACCAACTTAACCACTTGAGCCACCACCGCCCCAGATATTAAAAAACAATCAAATTACTTCCAACATACAATTCTGCTGTGAGACATTTGGTCACATGACCTACCTACATTTACCAGACACCCTTATCCAGATGACTTACATTTTTATACAATTGAGGGTTAAGGGCCTTGCTCAGGGGCCCAGCAGGAGCAGCTTGGTGGACCTGGGATTCAAACGCCCAACCTTCCAACACCTTAACCACTAAGCTACCACATCCCCTACCTGAGAGTGATGACCTTTTGCCTAGGTTTTTAACTATGTTTGAGAAATGTAAACGCTATTTATCGAGAAGCTATATGCTATATAGCTCCAGTGTAAAAAGTTCATTTCAATTTCTTATTTCATTTGCGAATCCTTGTCTGTCATTAAAGCTCTGTGCTCTTCCATGATCTTTGCTGATAACAGAAGAATGGGTGAATGTGCTGATTTCAGTACAGTCCATTAAACTTAAGTGCCTAGTATATTAAGTATAAGAGATTCAGAGAATATGCAAACGACTTTAGAATATTATTTCTTACTAAGAGGACCATTATTAGCTTTCGGTAATCATCATAGCATGCAGAATACTTATGGATATAACGCAACTCGAAACAAAGGGTGTAGGTTGTCGGACGGAAGAACATTTGTCCTGTCAGTGTCAGCTGTGCTGTGTGCCACTACTGTAATAAATTAACCTCCTGCTGAAATTTGTTCCGGGCTTGCAGCCCTGGCCCTGCATGCCACATAAGAACAGTGCTTGTCAATCAACATTTCAGATAACACCCATTGGGTTGTATTTAAATACCCCTAAATGACATTAAAAGGTCACGCAGGGTTGTATATACAGAGAAAAATAACCATTACACAGTATAAAGGAGAGAGAATGCATAGAGACAGAAAGTTAAAAACTTGTGGATGGACTTGAAGCTGATCGAGTTCTATGTAAATATTTGCAATTAATTCAACAAAGATCATGGACAATAGACTGAAGAAGGGTGTAATGCTTCTCGTAAACAGATTTTAAGTGACTTAAGATTTTAATGCATTAGCAGTCCACATGTTGGACCGGTCACTGCTAATACCTCTATTCTTGATCACACATGATCATGTCAAAGCCTTTTTTAATATGGTTTATATATATATTAGTTCAGAGTTTAGATTTTAACGTTCACAATCCAGACAGTCCTTCAGAGTCACTTAACTTGGCAGGTACAAACAGCAAACAGGTGCTACACTTTATTACAAACTATGCACACACACACACTTTCTATCAAACTCCCAATGTGATCATGCCTATAGGAAGGTGACACCCTGTGGAGATGGACAGCTAGCTAGCTGCTCCCCAGGCCCAGTGCTCTGAGGTTAAATTTAGTCGCTGTTGTATTCATTCTGATCTCCGGGACGTCCTGAAACTGCTGACAGTCTTTGCGGTGTACACATTGCCGGAATGGCGCGGTGAGAAAGCTGCTTGCTACAGAGCTCTATTGTTAGACAGTTCAGGACACTCACACACCACTTGCATGATGTAAACCCACATTTCTATTATACTGCTGGCGAATTTGATTCTGTGAATTCTACAATGATCAAATTGTTAATAAATATGAATCGGGGTGAAGCCTCACACACACTGTGGTCAAGAGCACCACTGTTCATGTTAGTCCATGACTAAGACGAGCCAAGATTGAGTCAAGAGACGGTTAAAGGGGTTGAGGCCAAGTTCACATTAAAGCAAGTATGTGCTTTTGCACCAATGATTAGGCGGAAGGAATAACTTTTTGTTAAACTTGTGAAAAGACAAGGTGGACATTATGTCTAAGCAGTAGTGGCTCCGTGGTTAATTTGTTACTGATCGGAAGGTCATAAGTTCAGAAACTGTAGCAGCACTGGTTGAACTCTTAAACAAGGTCCTAAATCAGTAAATGTGTTGTATCATGTCAAGTAAAATGCATTTAAATGTAAAATATAATTTGTCAAATCAAGACCACTGAATGCCTCTCTCTCTCAGGATTTGTCACCACTCGCACCTTGCGCTGTTGTTTCTCCCAGGCGGGGTCGAGCAGCAGGTCTCGGTCCCACTCATCCTCCTGGAGCATGTACTCCTCCTGCACGTAGCCGTTGTTGTACTGCGTCTCCGTTTGATTAATCGTCACCATCGTCGTTATCATCGTTGCCTCTTTTCACACAAACCCGAGCCTATGAACAAGGATGTGGCTGATTCCCGTGTGTCCGAGATGCTACACGCTCAAGCTTATGTGTAACTCGAGTGTCGTCCCGCCGCCGCCACCGCCGGCTGTGTCCCTCGCGCGCCCCTTTTTGGACGCACGGCGCGCGCCGATATCACCTTGCCACGTCACATGATGAACCTCAACAAGGTTCTCCGCTGACAGTGACCATGAAACCCGAGAGGACGAGCCGGGGTACTAGAGTTGAAGTTGAACCTGAGAGATTAAGAGAAAACAAAACAAAACAACAAAATCGAAAAGAAGCCACGTGACTTCACATGGATTTGTTTTTTAATGTCCAACAGTGAAAAGCGTTCGAGCAGAAGTGAAAAAAGCCATAAAACATATTTTACTTTCATACTTTAGAGCAAGATCATATGCCAAAAGGATCTCAGATCTTATCACATCACTATCATCATCCATACTGTGTAACAATTTCTTCTCTCAAGCCATCAGAACGCTCAGCTCTCAGGGACTGGACTCTCTCTGTCTGTCTGTTTGTCTCCCTCTCTCTCTTTCTCTTTCTCTCTCTCTCTCTCTCTCTCTCTCTCTGTCACACACACACACACACACACACGTCAGTCTGCAGTGTTTTTCTACATTCTTAAATGCTTCTACAAACTGTAATTTTGGACACCAAGAGACTGTTTACTGGTCAGCGCTATCTTTATGTGTCTGTCTTGTAATATATTGTATAGTGTCTTTGCATCAGTGGAGGCTCAAGTGGTTAAGGCTCTGGGTTGTTGATTGGAAGATCGAGGTTCAAGCTCCACTGATGGGCAATTGAGCAAGGCCCTTAACCCTCTCTGCTCCAAGGGTGCTGGATCATAGCTGGGGGGGGAGTGAAGGAGGCAGATATGAGAACATGGTGGGTCCTGGATATTGTTGATGGAAAGAAGCTATTTTTATTGCGTGAGGTTTTAGACTAGATGGACCCCAGCCTTCTGCGGGAGACTTTTAGCTCGGATACATTGTGTCCAGGGGTGAGATGGGTCAGCCACGATCTTAGCTGCCCACTCGGAAGTGTACGTTTCTTGAAGAGGTGGTAGATTGCAGCCATTCACCTTGTACACATGCACTTTATGTCAATAGGCTATTTTTTTTCCTTCCAGCACCATGGTCCTGGAGGAATGCTGTTTCATTTCACTGTGCACTGCATCAGCTATATATGGTCCAAATCACAATAAATGCCTCTTGACTTGACTCTTGTCTCAGATGGGAATTAGGTCTCAGATGCCATGGAACATAATGTACTCTGTACTGTGATTGCTGATAATGCTGATTTTTTTTAAAAAAAAAAAACAGTCTATTGTTGTCAGTGCAAATAATGAAATATAAAAAAGAGACATTTTAGTGGTACAGTTTTACAGATGAAAACACTGGGATTTTTCTAAAGACTGCTGCTATTGTTGTTTTTGTTGTAAGATCTCGTATGCCAACACAGCACCATCTAACGCTGATGAATTTAGTGAAGCTTTTTTCTTCCAATCCGGAAAATTGATTTATTGATGCAATAAATATTCTATGAATAAATAATGTCTAAAGGTGTCATTGATAATAGTTAACACCTAAAACAATGAAAATGTGTGCCTCAAAATCCCCCAAAATTATTAAAATGTTTTGAAAATGTTTTGTAAAATTTTTTGCTTTAACATTTAAATACTCAGCACCCTGAGGGTTTCTTTATTGTCTAGCTGGGATACCAAAATCCAATCAGTCAATAAAAGAACTATGACAAAGACAACAAGAAACGATGGATAACTTCCCAGACCGCCAATATTGATCTGCATGGCCTCCTTCAAGACCACGATCAATAAGTGCTGCAATTAAAAATAAATAAATAAATAAGCTGAATAAATAGATAGGTTAGGTTAATCAAAAGCTGTATTTGAAAATGTATTTTTGCATTATTAGTGCATGGCTTTAATGACAAAAGGGATATTGTTTTCCTTTTTTTCCCCTCTTATTTGTTCATATGATGAGTTTATAGAAGAATGCATCACATCCTTCTAAGTGCTTAAGTATGTCTTGGTGACTGAAAGCAATGTATTATCTCTTTATTTTATTTTTTCATGTTATTAAGTATAACTAGATTTATTTTAATTATAATATTTCTTCTTGAATATAGTATAATATTTTTGATTAAAATAAAGAATTGTACATAGCGATTTCCACTCCTCTTAACTGGCTCTTTTCCATTGATCATTTGGCTGAGCTCACCAATAAGAGCAGATTCTTTCAGGTCCTATATGGCCCATTGTGTTTTTTTCCCATCTGACGCTTGCAGTAGACACACGCTCTTCTTTGTCTTGATCGTAAATAATTCTATCAAAGCTTCATCTGCATACCAACAAACAAAAATAACATTCCTTTAAGTCACATTTTGTAAAATCTTTTATGATTCCTTAATGCCATTGCTGCTGCTGTGTCCTTACTTTATTGAGAAGTTATTCATTTGCTTTTATCCTGATAGCTGGACATTGTGCCTGCACTTGACTACATACAGAAGTGCAGCCGACCCTCTCTGTAATGTAATGTTCGGTCATTCGAACAAAGCGATGTTGAAAGCATGTTTCCATGGAAGCGTCTTGTTTCAAGTGAAATGCCATTTTTCTACATCAGGAAAAAAACATGTATATATATATATATATATATGTTGGGTTTAATCCAAAAAAAGGCTAAAAATGATGTCAACTGGGAGCGAATGTGGCCACTGACCTTGGAAAAATAGTTATAGATCTTACATAAATAGCCAGAATAATACTGTAAACAAAAAAAGTTCTCTTTTCAACATTATTTTTTATTGTCATCTAGTACTGGAGTGAAGTCCAATCTAATCCTCTGCTTCAAACGACCGATTCAAATACTCTACTTCAATTTCAGTGCTCATTAAATGTAACATAATTATGTACAAAGAAAACAAGTCAGCTGTAAGAACTGGGAATTAATGAGCTATTAATGCAGCTCAATTCAATAAGCTGGTCTCACTGTCCATGACTCTGGCTCTGGAGTAGTATCTGACCTTAGCCCTGAGAGTAAACATTTAAAAAAAAATTGTTAAAATGATGGCATTTCCATAATTTCACTAAAAAACAAATCTAGGTAAACACGACACTGAGCGTTACAATGCTTGTAATTGCTTACAAAAAATGAGTTCCACTGGATGATTTTAACATGACGATATATGAGATGAAAATCTCCCAAGGTTTTATATACCATAAAAACATCTGTGTACATTGCAGTTACATATTTGGCTTAAAACATTCAAATCTTTAATTTAATTATGTGATAATATCGCAGGTCTGTAGGGCAGTACTTGAGAACAGCAATTCACATTCATAACATTATACAACTGGTGCATTGTGTAAGGTACTGTCTTTTGTCTCAGTTTATAATAGTATACACTGGTCAGACATAACATTATGAGCAGTGAGAGGTGAAGTGAATAACGCTGATGATCTCCTCATCATGGCACCTGTTAGTGGGTGGGATATATTAGACAGCAAGTGAACATTTTGTCCTCAAAGTTGATGTGTTAGAAGCAGGAAAAATGGGCAAATGTAAGGATCTGAGCGAGTTTGAGAAGGGCCAAATTGTGATGGCTAGACCACTGGATCAGAGCATCTCCAAAACTGCAGCTCTTGTGGGGTGTTCCCGGTCTGCAGTGGTCAGTATCTATCAAAAGTATCCTTTAAGTCCTGTAAGTCCTTTAAGTCCTGTAAGTTTAAGCCCATGGGGGTGGGGCTCATGGAGGTGGAGCTCATCTTGCAACTTTCTTAAAGGATCTGCTGTTAACATCCTGGTGCCAGATACCCACAGCACACCTTCAGAAATCTAGTGGAGTCCATGCCTCGAAGGGTCAGGGCTGTTTTGGCAGCAAAAATTGGGACCAACACAATATGAGGCAGGCGGTCATAATGTTATGGCTGATCAGTGTAACATGCTTCACTATATTTTATATTGTTATGACTAATCAGAATGCCTTATTTTCTTATTTAATAATGTTTACAATGTTGAACATACATATTCAGTACATATACAAATTGACCATACGCACAAGGTACTGCCTCTGGCACTATATCACTTATAACACTATAGTGTCACTGCATTACTGTTTTTTTTTATATTGTATATACTATTTTTTATATTTATATTGTTCATATTGTTTATAATGTCTTCAATTTATTTTTGCTTCTATCTATGACAAAGAAGTTGTCTCTTACATCAAGCACTCTTACATCAACCGTTTCTTGTCGCTGGGACTGTACACTTCTGGTCAGTATTTTTCAACAGGAAATACTCACACATTCACTAACACATGACCATCACCAACAAAACATCAGGACTTAATGATCAATTAAAATGATAATGACTCTTTTCTGTCACTGGATGTTGTTTATTGAGCACATGGTGTGTCTCCTCTCCATTCATCACCTCATAACAACCTGACGGCACGCAAGCTGCAGAATGGGACCGGTAAATAAACTTCATTTAGATTTCTTGTTGATAATTTAATAAATTGGGACACTGTTGGGAAAAGCTGACATAAGAGTGTAGGTTGGGGGGAAGTGAAAGCAAGAGGGGGGGGGTAGTTGATGCAGGTGAGAATCCCTTTACACCCTCGTCGTCCTCATCCTCTTGCACCAAGGCACATTTCAGAGCTATCTGAACCACTGTACCTTATTGTAAAAGTATCCAGCTGTCATAATTAAATATGACTAAGGACTCTATACTGGGAAAAGACTCAATTAAAAGACACAATGACCCACTCAAGGAAAGTGTCTGATTTAGGATGAGTAGTATTAAGCTTAAAAAGATATCAACAATAAATACAAATAATACACGTAATAATATTCTTGTAAAAGCAAAATACATTTTAATGAAAGGAAAAGGAACTAACCCCTCCCCTCTCCATACAGGAGAGACTAGTTGCTAGGAGATGATCGCGTAACTTTATGGTCACCGAGACTGATGAATTGAAGATCTGAGCCTTAAACACTCCACACAATACTTTACTGTTAACAGATGGTGTTTCAGCCTCAAGCAGTTATCCAGCCTCCAAGTTCTCTTCTCCTAATTCGAGCGACAGCAAAAAAAAAAAAGAAAAAAGATGAATTTTTCACAGAAGGATGAAGTGGACTGCACTAATTTGTCATCACTCTCTTCGAATGAAACTCAGCTTTCAGTTGAATGGAGCTCAGAAGTAACCTCCTGTCTCTTTTGGGAAATTGTTTACAGTGAGGATTTGCTGAACATTTCAATAATTATTATTATGACACTTTTCATTTTTTCCCTGGTTGTTAATATTTATTTGCTCCTGGGGCTGGAGCACTCTGAAGCTCTTTCCTGGAATCCACGTTACGTGCTGTTGAAGAACCTGATTGTGAGTGATTTGCTGCTAACCCTGACCATCGGTCTTCCAGCACTTCACTGCTTGCTGCACCGGGAAACTCTGAACTTCAGCGTCAGATGCGTAGCGCAGTACTTCGCTGTGAGTTTGGGTATCAATAATTCGCTTCTGACTGTGGCTTCCATGGCTTTGGAGCGTTTCGTGTACACATGTCATGGCATCCACTACCTGGGCATCATGACCAACATGCGAATGTACTGTTTTCTTATTCTCGTCTGGTTAGTGGCTTTAACGGGTGCTGGGACGTCTACAGTCCTGGTGCTGATGGGCAGAGCGAAATTCGGTCGCATCATTGCAGGGTTCGTGTGTGAGCCGGAAGTTGTGCAAGCTCAGCTTGAGCAGTCAAAGTATTTTGAGATGTTCAACAAGATATATGTCGGATGCGTACTTTTCCTCTGCCTCCTCATATTCTCGTTCTCTTACAGCCGCATGTATCAGGAAGCCCGGCAGGTGCAGCAACCTTTCCAGCAGGACAACGCTCGTGCCAGATGCACCATCTTTTTCTACTTTGCCATCTTTTTGCTTCAGTTGTTTCCAAGCACAATTAAATTTATCACTATGTGTTTCAAGGATGTCGACAGTCAGATCTATATGTTAATGCTAGTCTTGGTTCCACCGTGTGTCAACCCACTGGCATACGGTATCAGAAATAAAGAGGTACGTCAGGCACTGGGGCGTCTTTGGGGGTCAAGGAAGCTTAAAGAGCTATTTTGTTGGTAAGCTATGTATGCAAACACACAGCAAAATGTTTATAGCTCCTGTCTATCGGGCTGTTTAAGTCTACTGCAGCTGTGCAGTCGGTGACTATTATCTACTACATTGTGTGCTCTCTACATCGCCTCGCCTTTTATTTAAATATGCTACTGTAATCTACTGTATGTATATATGTAGTTTCAGTGCTTTGCATTCTAAGAATGAAATCTCAGGACTGTCACAGAACCACTGCTGGACCTTCAAGTAAGACTCTCAACTTTAAACCGCTCGGCTTTCAGCCTGGATAAGATTTACTACTTTGCTTCTTCTTAAAAAAAAATGTCTGCTGCGTTCATAAATATGTAATATGTCTCCATTTTCCATAAAGCTATTGCCTGGCACAATGTATGGAGTTATTATAAGAACTGGAGAGAGTTTTTCTTCATTTCACACGAGTTTCATTTCAATGTTTGCTCACTGCCATGCTGTCTGCAAGGATGTCCTTGTAGTTACATGTACAGAAAGCCTATGAAGACATGTTCTTTTGTCATAGAGAATATGAATTAAGGTGAGTGGGTGATTCAGGTATGCAGGTTGCGTGCTTTTAAACTGGCTGCAATAATGAGGCATCTTTACAAGTTAGCTCAATTAGCCTCATTACATCAGTGCAAAACTAGTCAAGTGAAATATCTTCTGGCTGACAGCTACATCTGCTCTAAGCAGGAAACCGTGTAAATCTCATTTTGTTCTGAACTACTACTTTAATCTAAATATATGTAAATTGTTTTTGTTGTTTTTTTTTATATATATATAATGCAGTCAATGCCCACAGTCGTTATGTCTTTAAGAAAAGTGACGATTTGTCTCAATATTCTCAAGATTTTCTGTGTTGTATTGTTCATTATGTCATTTCTTAATAAAGAATGAATTCTACATATGGTCATTTATTGTTGTGTTCAGACCAGCGTGTTTCGACAAGTAAGCTTTTCAGCACATATTTGAGCTACAATTTTCCTATCTGCTCACTGGGTTTAAGAGATGTATGACATATCATACTTTATCGAATTTATAGCTTTTATCTGATTGGTCAGAAGTGGCTCACTACGTTTGTGTTACAGCACGGCTTGGACAGTAGATGTTGTAACATAAATAACTGGTTTATAATAATTCTAATGTGTTATTTTCTCTATAGTAACAGCCCATACACAGGGACTGATAAGGTGGACACTCCAAATAATCTATAACTAAACATTAAATCTTAACTAAGATCCACTGAAATGTAGGTATGGAAGTGGAGTTAGCATACCGATGTGGATTATTTTCGGTTATTTTATATTCCCTGTGTAAAAAAAATACGCATTCACAAAGGGCGATAAAAAGAAGGTAAAGATTCTTGCGTCTTCTGACTTTATTTATGGACAATTTTGGAATAGAGAGTCCAAATACATTTATCTTTATCGATGTGAAGTTTATGCTTATCTGGCTGCAAAAGAAACTTGCTTTGCTTTAAAATTGCTTGTTATTTTATATTTGCAAAGCTTGAAACAAAAATTTTCAGAGGCAAGCAAAACAGAGCGTTTTAGTGTGTTAGATTTAACATGGTATGTAATAATTATACTTGAAAGCTCTTCCAGTCCATCAGGTTAATAAGCCCTGTAAGAGCACTTTCCACCCTAACCATATTAACAATACAGTCTCCTCAGAAAGCTCCAGAATGGCAATGCCAAGTCTTTTGTTTTTTGCTATACATTGACAGCCTTTGGGTTTGAAATAAAAGCTGAACACGATAGATCAAAACGATCGTTTCTAGATGCGTTAAACAACAGTTTCTGTACCTAATGGCAGGTTTTGTTCATTTTTCTAAAGACAGCTCATTGTTAGCGTTAATCGTTTTGGTCGTATTCATTGATGCATATCATATAGCGACCATTCAATGAATGCTTTAACACCGTGAAAATTATGCTCAGCAAGCTACTGTAGCTAACATGTTATAGTCTCAAAAGAAAAAAGAGAAAAAAGATATATGTGTGAATGAACCTGGCGTCATCCATGACTGATGGTTCGATCCGAATTCAGAATGATCTTACTTCCCTACTTTAATTCTGAAGCGGTAATTATGAATATGTCATTTTCACATGCTTTGAAGCTTCTCCTGGTGCTTCTGTTCATACTTGTGGGTCATTTCCTTAAGCTTGGAGTCAACTATGGAGTCTTCTTTGTCTCATTCTGGCTCTCCACAGACCAACTACATTACAAATTCCAAGGCGTACCCGAAAATATATCCTTATTCCCCCATATAATGCATTTAACTACTGAGAAATACTAGGAAAAGGAATACCGTGGAACTCAAAAACCATGTGGGCGATTCAGCTCTAAGACAGAAACAAAAGAAGTAAAGAAAACACATCTTAACACTTGAGTGATGTTCGGGTAAAATTGACCCGCTTTATATTTTTACAAAACATTTTTTGCATTAGTTATAAATCATCCAGACTTGCAGATGCATTTTTTGACAGCTTTAATTCACAGCCAGTGACTGCAGTAATCTTTTGTGTTTCATGTTTCTAATGTTCTACTACTTCACGTCCTCCGTGGCACAGACAAAGCTGTCCTGTTGCTAGCATGTTCTCTCCATCACAGTTCTTTTGCATCGACCTCCATTCTCCATTCTCTGCTCCGAATTTCTTGAATGCTATTAAATTCTATTATAAAGGTATTATCTTTGTGGGTTTGTTCTAGGAACAAAATTAGCCATGCTTTTAAAAATATGTACTACTGCAGTGCATTGACCATTTTAGTGCCAAAAGCAGTCATTGAACAAAATTGAACAAAAAACAGTGCATGCAGTTTATCTGATATACTGAGGCAAGCTCTTTTAAGGCTGGGGAAATGAAAATAAATGAGTAAATACAGTAAACCAACAATTCACTGAAACTTATAAACGTATAAACAAGGCATTCTGTACAGTGAAATATAAAGAGGGAAACCAAACGATTTACTATCCTTCATCTTTTTGTCATATTTCTTCATGATCAAGGTCAACACCTCCATTTTCCGAACCTATAGTGAAATATACACCAGAAATGACTTTTAATCTTTAACTATATCAGAGTCTAGACATCAACGCAAAGGTTTTCAGATGTTTTATCCTGCAACTTTGTTACTCTACACCGATCAGGCATAACTTTATGTCTAATATTGTGTTGGTCCCACTTTTGCTGCCAAAACAGCCCTGACCTGTTGAGGCATGGACTCCACTATAGATCCCTGAAGGTGCGCTGTGGTATTTGGCACGAAGATGTTAGCAGCAGATCCTTTAAGTCCTGTAAGTCGCAAGGTGGGGCTTAAAGGACACTTACAGGACTTAAAGGGTCATTTTGATAGATACTGACCACTGTAGACCAGGAACACCCAACAAGAGCTGCAGTTTTGGAGATGCTCTGATCCAGGAGGATTATCTTTCCATATAAACTCAAGGACACACAGACCCTGCAGTAGACAAATGCACTGACATTCTGTTTGTGGCCATTAAGGTTCACTACTTTTCCCGGTATAGTGTATAGGAAATTACTTTTTAATAAACAGGCAGATAGGAGGGTAATAAAACTGACGTCATGGCATGCTCATGAAGGCTAGTCAGTGCAGCCGTGTATGGCAAAACCTTTGGCAGTGTGGAATTCAAAAATGTTTGAGAGAGAGAGAGAGAGAGAGAGAGAAGCTTTTTATTGTCATTTCAACCACATACAGCTGACGCAGTACATAGTGAAATGAAACAACACTTCTCCAGGACCCTGGTGCTACATAAACATACAACATATAGTTGGACACAAAAAACAACAACACAAAGCTAGGTTGTGAAGTTGAGTTTCCACCCAGGATGAAGAGGTCATTTAGGTGCAGTGACATGTTCAGTTCGGCCCTTCAGAGAACTGCATGTGCAGCTTCAGACAAATGCAAACTAAAAAAAGATGACACATTCATACAGTCAGATATCTGGCAAAGGTAAATTAACACTTTAGTATGAGCATTATGCTATGATCGTTATGGAATAAGCACGCTGAGTACCGGTTATACATGGTCACTATACAAATAAAACTGAATTGAATTGAGTTGAATTCATATGAAGAAAACGTCCTAAACTGGCACTGCATTCTCAGCTGTTTCACAAGTCATGTGTCTACATCTGCTGTAACTCACCGCATTTAACCAGCTAAAATAATACTCTGAGCCTAAGTCTTCTTCTCTCCCTGTTTGGTCATTTCATCTACAAAAGCCATTTCATCAATAAACCATTACTAAAATGCTCTTGAAAATGAATTTCCCTGCACAATACTGTCCCAGATCTTTTTCAGTCCTGCAGTAACTGATGTCAATCCTTCACAATGCCTTAGGCAATAACCATATAATGGTTAAGCTTAAAAAGTCGTTTTAAGGATATAATAAAAATGATTTGCTTGTGATTAGTCCCTGCCTGCACTTTACACATAATCTACATTGTCTTTAAAAATCACATGATCACAAGCATACTTAATATCTTTCTCTCTCTCTCTCTGTCTTTCTCTGTCGAGCTATACTTCCCACTCCTGAGCTCCCAGTGTTCTGAGTTTCCAGTGTGACCACTTCCTGGTTGGAGTCTGGTCTCGTCACTTGGTGGTACTCACTGCTGCTGTGGATGGACCTGTGTGGACAGCCTGTGACCAGGAGACAGCCGTGGACAGAGACACTTGGAGACTTTTACACCGTCACGGATCTGCCATTACATCTGTCAGCTTGTGACAGCAAGGAATTAGTGTCTATCATGAACTCAGGAACTACACTGACCTAATAGTTCCTCATAAGCCCTTGGTTGCTGTTGTAGAAAGGACATTATTTACTTACGTTTACATTATTTACTGTCCACTGGCACCCAAATGAGGATGAGGTTCCCTTCTGAGCCTGGTTCCTCTCAAGGTTTCTTCCTCATATCATCTCAGGGAGTTTTTCCTTGCCAACGTCGTGCAGGTTTGCTCATTAGGAATGAAAAACTAACTTCAATTTGAACTTTATAATTTTTTTCCTTCCTTCTCGTTTCTATACTTCTGTAAAGCTGCTTTGAGACGATGTCCATTGTTAAAAGCGCTATACAAATAAATTGAATGGAACTGAATTGAAATCATTTTGTTTTGCTTAAAGAACTGACAGGTTCAGAGAAGACGCAACATTATTGAAGTCATGGCAATGTCCAGGCATATTCCAGTGCCCGCTCACAGTGCATTTAAATGACCTGTGTCTGAGGTTTGACACACTTGGTCACTTGAAAATATATTTCCATGATCTCTCCAAACTGTTCTCATAGCTGAGCTTTTGCGTCTGCAGCTTCCTTTCCGAGACGTCTCAGAAGAATCAGGTGAGCCCTCCATTAGCACTGAACAGAAAGCAGCTCAACCCCTCACCCCTTTTCATTTTCTTTACCCTTTTTAATGAATGGGGCATTTAGCTTTTATTTTAACCCACACATAGATGCAATTAAACTGGTTCTGTGTGAGATGTCTGCATTCAGATCTATTCATTAAAAGTGGTCTGAATGAGAGCATTAAGCTCCTGGTGAAATTAAGCCCTGAGGTTCATTCAAGTACAAGGGCCACTCCACCGCAACACAACGTAACGCTCATGTATAGAAATACACACGCATTAAGCACATCTGATTTTTAACAAACACAGGTTCTGTAAATACTTTTAATAAAATATACTTTTGAACAGACCTTCCTTCCTGTTCCTGTAAGGATTATGTACCTTAATCCTTTCATGATCCCTTTACCATGTTGTGAATATGTAGTATTGATTTTCTTAAGGCTATAATAAGATCGGTTGCTACTTTTTAGGTCTTTGTTATTTTGCTTTGCTACCAAAATGAAGTCTACTTTACCATGTGTGTGTGACGAAGTACACCAACAATTGTGGACGCATATATTTTGGACTTTGCTTCAATACTAGGATTTTTATTTTTTTATTTTTACATATTTTTATCTATGATCATTTTAATCCAAGGCTTAAAAGGTATGGAATGGATTTGCCAATTATCCTGTAAGTTTTTCATTTTATAGTTTTATGCATACTTACTCAACGTACAAATTCAATGACTTTGCTACTTTAATGGCTTGCAGGTCTTAACCAGTCACTAAAAATATGTTGCAGTCAATTATCAGGTCCAGAGTGTGCTCTGATATATGATCTACAGGTATATTTTGATCTCACACAATGCATTTACTCACTGGTTCCATACAGTTGGATGGGTAACCATGAGGACCTTTGGATTTGGATTTTTTCATCTCATTTAATCTAACAAATACTTAATACTCCATAGTGAACATTTATTCAATGCACTTCATATTAATGCCCTTAGTTTTGGAATGGGATGTTCATCAAGGTGATGATAAAGGTCACATGTCCACATACTTTTGGCCATATAGTGTAACTCATATTGGAGCTGTGGAAGAAACCAATGCTGGACCTGGACAAAATCTTTTTTTAGTGCATCATATATCCATGAACTAAATCCATGAGCCATGTAACTATATGAACTAAAACCCCATGATTTAATTTTTAATATTAGTTCATATTAGTGCATACAACATGTACTGCTGTTTTTATATCAAAATGCAATTTTCTCCTCTGACCATTAACATGTTATCCACCATTTGCATTGCAGACTTAGAGTGCAGAGTTATAGACTTCCAAATTAAATTCCTATTCCAAATAAAGTAAGAGAACTCGCTAACTCCATAATGCAACATTAATCTATTATTATTTTCCACCATCAACATTATTATTTAATTTGTTTGCCCCTATTTACTCCTCAGAAATATTAGCCTCTTAAAACCTGATTAAATGCTTAATGGAATACAAATATATGTTTCTGTGTGTGTGTGTGTGTGTGTGTGTGTGTGTGTGTGTGTGTGTGTGAAATCACTTTGCTGTGCTTCTCTCTGTGTTTAATGAGGTTTTATGCACATGTCTGTTCTTTATGAGGTCTCAGAGAAAGAGATGTTACTGTGACACACTGGGACAGGACCTCAGCTCCTTGCTTGTGTCGGTCCTCAGTGCTGTTACTGAGGATGATTATCAAAAACTTAAATAATATAATAGTAGAAAAAATCAAGCAGGGATTACCCAGATTTTAAGGTCAACACAGTCAGATGTTCCAATCCTTTTGTGGACATCCACAATATAAAATTAGGGTAAAAACGTGAAGAAACAAACAAATTAACAAACAAAAACCAAATTTGTTCTTTGCAGAAAATTTTACAGAAAATATATATAATATATAATACATATATTATAGTAGTATATATATATAATATAAATATATATAATATATAATACATATAATATAGTTATTACGATATTTTATATTACGATATTATATATATATATATATATATATATATATATATATATATATATATATATATATATATATATATATATAAAATATCGTAATATCGCTATATTATTATATATTTGTTTGCCAAATATTCAAATATTGTATGGATTTATTTTTGCTCTAGATTAACAAGGGCCAGTGGGCGTGGCTTGTCGGTTTCTAGGCAACAGAGTTACAGTCGTTAGTTTCCGGAAGTGTTTACCTAGAGGCTACATATCCGCGGATGAACTACAACAAATTAAACTATTTATCTGATTGTACGCTATATTTATATGTTTTATCGCCACGAGAAAAAAAACAAAGAAAAATGACCTAAATTGTGAAGCAGGAGTGTATAGGTAACGTAACCTTGCTTTTTAAGTTTTGCAATTTAATATAATAGCAGGCCGAATTGCGCGCGCTAAACTTTGTTACTTACTTTGTTACTTACTTACTAAAGATATCCGTAATCATAACAACAGTAAATAATATCAGAAAATGTATGTATATATATATTTTTTCTTTAAAGAAATAGGTGATGGAGAGCTATGAGGAGTTCTGTTTGAAGAGCCTAGCTCACGTGCACGCGGAGAGTGGGTGCAGCGCGCGACACGGCCACGCGGAGGCGCGATCCGCCATCCGATTCCACGGCAGGCACGCGCTTCTGCCCAGGGTAAAACAAGCCGTGTGTGTGTGTTTATTTACTGGCACAGGAAACACGTCAGCATTTATTTATTTATTTAAATATATTTTTAATTTTAATTTTTAATCATATTTTAACGAATTAACAAAATGCATGACTTATGTAATGACTTGAATAAACACATTTTGAATATCTCATTACAGTGTGTACTAAAATGGCTGGGAAACATGTCTATTTTTACTAAAACACACACACACACACACATACACACACACACGGACACCTGACACATTCAGACACCTTTTTATCAGAACCAGCATTAACTTCTTCAGCAATCTGAGCAACAGTCTGTTGGATCGGATCACACGGGCCAGCCTTCACTCCCCACGTGAATCAGTGAGCCTTGGCCACCCATGACCCTGTCTCCGGTTCACCACTGTTCCTTCCTTGGACCACTTTTGATAGATACTGACCACTGCAGACCGGGAACACCCCACAAGAGCTGCAGTTTTGGAGATGCTCTGATCCAGTCGTCTAGCCATCACAATTTGGCCCTTCATCAAACTCGCTCAAACCATTACTCTTGTCCATTTTTCCTGCTTCTAACACATCAACTTTGAGGACAAAATGTTCACTTGCTGCTTAATATATCCCACCCACTAACAGGTGCCATGATGAGGATATAATCAGTGTTATTCACTTCACCTCTCAGTGCTCATAATGTTGGGCCTGATCGGTGTACAAAGATCACTTAGATCTTACATTTTGCTGTCGTTTAATCCCTACTTGTACTTTCCTGGTGTGCATAGTGTACACAAACATGCAAAGATTTAGCAAACTGTAAAAATGCAACATACGTAATTATTGTGATATAAAGTTACCCTAAAATACTGGCAATTCTAATATGTTTAATTACAGCAGTGAGTAATTCACTCTGTCTGTGTGCTATGTGTGTGTGTGTGTGGTGTGTGTGTGTGTGTGTTGTGTGTGTAGCTCAGTGAACAGCAGCGTGTCGAGATGGCTGAACAGAGACAGACAGCAGTGCAGAGAGAGTGTGAGAGACACACAGTGAGACTCAGGTCTCTGCTCGATCGAGTGCAGGATGTCATCAAACACGTACAGGTCATCTCAACACCTATTACTGCAAACACACTAAACTCTACTAAACTTTGTAATGTCAACTTTTTCTAAGCTATGTGGCCTAAAAATGTTTATATTGCATGTAAAGAATACAGGAGACTATACTTTCTATGCTTCTATGCTTTGGGTAAGTTTATTATGCTCAGTGTTACTCAGGCTGTACTAATTAGGATGCACTAATTGGTGTATGCATGTAAGTAACAGATGTGGAATAATCAATCCATTTAGTGATCCATGTGGAGAGATGTTTACATTTCCTGTCCTTAACATACCACACAACATTCTGGTGTGGTCAAAAAAATGCTTTCACACGAACAGTCCACTAAGCAAGTGCCAGGATCATTTCCTGTGCTGGTTTGTAACACAGAACTAAAACAAACAATGTTTAAGTTTATGTAGAAAACTATTACTTTGGTAAAGCAACACACTGAAATGCTAAATTAAGTAAAGAAGTATATTTCTTGATCTAATCTTATGGTATGTCTGATGGTTAACAGTCTTGACTCTTCTAATTAACAATGTTTGTCACAAAAATTTCCAGCAAATTCCTGCTCCTGCATTATGACTAGCTTGTATTTTGTTCACAAACTACAAGAACCTTTGAGAAACAGAAGCTTTCTGTATTCTGACAGATCACATTAGTAGAGTATCTGGGATTTGGGTTGAAACTTTCCTTGCTCTTCTTCACTGTCCCCCATGGAAGGTGTATACTGCCACCTACTGCATTATAATGAATATTTTCTTCTCTTTGCAGTTGCAAAAGGTGCAGGGTGATGAGCAGGGTGATGAGCAGGGTAATGAGCAGGGTGTTAACCAGACTGTAGAAGCCCCTTGGTCCAAAAGAACACAACTAGAGGAGCAGCAACACAGCAGCCACTTCTTAAACCGTACTGCACTGCGGAAAAAGACACTACTGCTCCTGAACAGCCAGATGGAGAGAATGAGGAAAGGAGGAGAGGAAAAAGGAGAGGAAGAGATTCAGCCAAGCTGTATTGGAGAGATTGGAATAGGAAATGAGGATTTGGGATATGCAGAGATGAAAAGTGGCAAGAAAAAGGAAAAGGAAGAGCCTGACTTTGATGGGGATTGTAGCACTGATGCTGATTCAAGATCACCTGACCTATCGCTGACTGGATTTTCTATTTGTTCCAGTATAATGGACTCTTATATTCCGTTACCGAGTCCACCCAAACCCCATTCATGCCAAATGCCCATCTCTGTTTCTGTTAACAAGTCAGACGTCCATCCTCATCATTTTAATGAAACTTTTAAAAACTCCAAGAGAGGAGCAACAATTTCAACAGAACAGTCAAGTTTATCAGCGTCTTCTGCTGTGGACTGGAACTGCCGCTGCTCAGACCTATCCAAGACTAGCTGTAATTTAATCATCTCTTCCACTCCCAGAAGCTTAACATCCCAGAGACCAATCAGCATGCTAAACACAACCCAACCAGGTCTCCTTAAGATAAAGAAAACCCAGGGTAATCACTCCGCCACCCATAAGCGCTTCCCTTTAGCTCCACTCAACCAGTCCTACGATGTGGAGAGTCCGTCCCCGACACTGGATCATCTCAGGCCACAGATCAGATCAGCCTCTGAGGCCTCAACCTTCATCAGACACAGTCTGGAGCTGGGAAGACTTCCAAAGCACAGAATGAAACAGGAGGATGTGGCTGCAGCAGATATCCTCCAGAATGAAGCAGTAGGTAAGTACACAAAGAAGAGTCATTTTAAGTCATCGTACTTGCATTAACTAGAAACCTATCCATTGACTAAATCTGTCACCACTGCTACAATAAAATTTCACACAGCAGTGAAATTAGTCATTTTCATTGTGAACACTAATATAAGTGTAGGTTCTTTTGTACAGTTAATTATGTGAGTGGGAAACATTTCTGTAACCTGTGTTATCTTCTCTTGTAGGTAATATCCAGCTAGAAGAAACATCATGTGAGCGTGTGAAAGAACAACACACTCTCCAACTCTCTGACATTCCCAAAACACAGGAACAGGAAACACGACAGGTCCCATCCATCACACAACCTTGGATATCAATACACAGCATAAACACTCTAAAAGATGTTTTTGTAAAATTCTCTTTCTAATAATACTAATTACTAATATACTAATAATGTAGATGAATCATTACCAAATTATTATGTGATCAAGTAATACTTAGCATACTATAATTGCACCATTAAAATAAAACGTCTAGATTTTAGCCAATAATCAGGTTAAACAGCATATGTGGACAGTTAAAGTGATCTGCGCAGAATTAGACGGTAAATACTACAGCGTGAAGAAGGATTTTAATAAATGACACAACAAGATCTATACATTTTACATAACATCCTTCTTCTACTACAGGCTTAGATAGAGTACAGAGCAATTATGTAGCTGTCAATCATATGTATTTTTATCTGAAGTGGTAAGATCATAAAATATTAATGATACCAATTTTATTTCAATTCAGTTTCAGGAGCAGCAGAAGGCGGCATGTTGTCTAACCGCTGCAGCCCGAGGTTTCCTCACACGCCAACTTCTCCGGACCGAGAAAATGAAACAGTTGAACAAAACCATTCAGGACTCCAGAGAGGTCATTCGATTTTTTCAGACAGATACACACCAAAGAAGAGCTTCCTTCTTTATGCAGGATCTCAAACTGCAGCACCGAGTCAGAGCACAGGTAACGCACACATACACAATTTTCCAGCTGATTAAAAAATAAAAACAGATGCAAGTTGCAAACAAACTAAATAATTTCCATTAAAATGAATAGATAAGAAGGTAGTGGTCTAAAGAAATGTAGGACCATATCCCCCTGTTTTTACCTGCTGTTATATATATATATATATATATGTATGTGTTTTCTCTAGGTGCATGCCGCTGTGTGTGAGATACATGAGATCTTTTTTGTGTGGCCTGTGAGAGACAGAATAGCTTTACTGCAACAGGACCGAAAGCTCCACAGTGAGAGGAGAGTGAAAAAAAAGGTACAAGAGGACAGAGAAAAAAGAAAAGAAAAACCCTGACGTATTTAACACACACAGATAATATGAAACAAAAAACCTGACAAGGACACACTTGCATGTTTATACCACAGGAAAAAGCTAAGAGGGAACAGAACACACCTCGCCAGTCCTCTTGTACCCAGAATGCCTTGTGCCGGATGAGACAGAGGTGAGACACACACATAAAACACATGCAAGATATTCAGCACAATTAATTAACCTGTGTCTATAAACTACTGTAAAGTAATAGATTGAGGAATAAATACAATAAAAGATACATTCACTTTTCCTTTGTCCTGTAGGGTTCTGCAGCCAGCTCAGAGCCAGAATACACCAATCATCTCTCGGACACTCAAACCAGCGTAAGTGTGCTCATTATCTAGTTAATCAACAGTTTTAAGATTTATAGAGATCTCTAAGAACAGCTACAGTACAAGAGCCGGATGATGGACTGTATTTTATCACCAAGTTAAATGTTTAAAATAAACAACAAAGATGTATGAACGTGGGACAGACAAGGGTGATCAGGGATTGGTCACTGAGGACCAGGGCAGTGGTGGCTCAATGGTTGAAGCTCCAGCACTCATTGTCATTGTTGGACTATTATTGAACAAGGCACTGTATCATGACTGACCCTATGCTCTGACCCCCATCCACATATCAGAAGACGTGAGAAGTCATTGCTTTTTGATGGAAGACTACTGTTAAGCATTAAACTTGTTGTAAAATAGTACATTATTAATACTTATGAGTATTAAATAAAGCAATGATATGCATGTTCAACCAAGTTATTTAACACTTACTTTCTTTCATCCCCTGCAGGAAAGCGATGAGGAAGACCACAGCTTTCCGAGCTCCTCAGCCCCCGAGCTGAATGTCAGTGACCAGTGTAACACCACCTCAAGTGCTTATAGGTCAAATCTATCAAATTATAATGATAAACTAGACTAGCCTTTATCTCCTAGTGTCCTTTTAGTTATCTTTAGTACTAAATTTCCAGGCACTCCATTGAATTAGGTGAACGCATATGCTATTAAAGCTACAGGGTCTTATGGTTATGACACTGATGATGAAGCTAATTAGACAAGTTAGATTAGATGTATTGGCATTACAATCAAAATATGTATGGAAGACAAAGAAGTAGTACTATTTTAAGATCTCACTATGTCCATAGTAAGGATGTACGTGAATGCAAATATGTTATTTGGAATAAACAGTTTGATACTTATACACTAGCGCTCAAAAGTTTGGGATCACTTGCATATTTCAGCTACGGAGGAAGACTCCATCAGCCAATTCATCTTGTGGGAGATGCTCCAGGAAGCATGGGGTGAAATCTCATCAGGTTATCTTGAAAAATTGACTGCTAGAATGTCCAGGCTATCAGCATGTCCTGTTGTTTTACTATATTTTCCTATTCAGACTGATTTCGTGTGTGTTTCCTTGGAAAACGATAACATTTTTGAGTGATCCCAAACTTTTGAGTGATAGTGTCCATATGATATAAAAGCACAGCATCAAGTTTTAAAAGCTTGCCAGAAAGTTTCACATAGCACCTGGTTGAGATTAAACTAAAGGGTGTCCATCAGGATTGGGATCCCGGCACAATGCAACAGAAATGTCCCAACAGCAGGAGACTTTTACTTTCAGCTCGTTTAGTGGCTGCCTGGTCAGTTTCACATTAGGCTACCAGTTTATTTAAATTTTCCCAAAGTGTTTAACTAAAATAGCATGTGTACAAGATTTTAGAAGCCCTGCACTCATCTCGTCAAGACCTATTATGAAACTCACTTTGCGTTACATCTCAATTTTTCATAGTATCCTCACTGTGCTATGGTTTTAAAACAGATATCACATCTATTCTATTTATTTCTAGGCAAAGCATGCTGAGATTTATTCTTTAAAAAAATGAAATGTGATGTACATTATTCTCACACAGAGCAACTGTGGGTTATATCCCATATGAGACCGACCTTTAGAAAGAATTTTTGAGCAGACACGTCCAGTATTCCCGGTTATTCATGAAGTTAAACTTTGTCGGATCCTTAAACTGTTCAACAGGGCTGAGATTTAGGGACTGCGGGGTACTCAAACAGTCAAAAAACCCACTGACATGTTCCTGGACGTGTCAAATAATGAAATATAAATTCTCTAAATGATGATCGAGAGGATGATGGAAGCGCTATAAAGAAAGCCAAAAACACAGTCACAGAGAATTTAACATGGGATATAGCAAACAATAGTACATGGTTCCAAATGTTGTATACAATACTGGTTTAATCATTATGACTTATAATACTGTGCTTTTATTTGTATTTGGTTAACACTGATTGGTACTTAAAGGTACCAATTTAAGAGGTTTTTTTTTTTTTACACTAGTACACATAGGCATAGTACATAGAAAAAAAATAAGTGCTTGCTGTAAATGTGCAATACAAAATAATACTGTATAGAACAAAATCAAATAGAATAAAAATGATTACAGCGTTTTTGCATAATGAGCAAACCCCTGCTCGGTAATGGCCTTAAATTCCTTAAATGTCCTTTTATTCCCCCCCATCTTCTTCTTCTTTTTGTACATTTTATTAATTAACAAAAATCACAGTCAGAAAAACATATGTACCGTGCTCCAATGTTAAAGAAACAGTGCTACACCAGCAACGGCAACACCGTGTACTGCACTCAACCAAGTAAGCAGCAACGTCATATAACCAAATACGCAATACAGAAGTGCAAAAGAACCGGCAAAACGTGTCTTTGGTCTGGAAGTTTTTAGAAAATGGTGTGTGTGTGTGTCCTGATTAGCTGATCCACGTTGTGCTTGTTCTTGAGGCTAAATGATCGGGCAAATGTGGATTTGCTCATTCTTTCTACTTTCCTCAAAGTGAACTGTGCAAATTAAGTACAATAATCCTTCTATACGAAAGCAAAAAGACAGTTTCCCTCTAATACTGAAATATTACTGGAATCCAGACACCTGACTGGTAGCTCAGAGGTTAGGGGACCACAACGTCTTGCTCATAGGCTATATTTAGGTCGAAGGGAAGATTGTTTTTTGTTTTTATTCCATTAAAGCATCATTGAGGGCTGTCTGGCGCAGGAAACACATCAGCACGCTAGGAAAATGCAATCTTTCAACTCAGAAACAGAATGGGGTAAAGCATCTCGAGCATTAAGACTGGACCAGTAACGGAATGTCCCAGTGGAAAACTTTACATAACATTTGGCCCAAGTGCCGCTGGCAGGTCACACTAGATGGGAGGATTTATTTCAGGGGGAAAGAAGACATGCATAAATAGGCACTGCACAAGCTTTCCTGCTGCTATCAATATTCATGGATCGAAAATCCAGATTTAGCCCTAACACAATTTGTAGACAATATGAATAAATCAGTAATGAAGTGTAAATTGTGACCATGAAAAAAAGTTTGTTGAGATCGTTTGGAATTTGTTTTGCTGAAATTGAGCCTAAATGAAACGGCATTTATTTGAGATGACGACAGAAATCTCTCAGGTCACTGTTTTACTTTAGGATGCAGCTGCAAAATCACTCACAGATTTTTTCCTTTCAATTCCTACCGACTAGCTAACGCTGCCCTATCACACAACACCTACCAGCTAGTGAGGGTAAAGGCTCTCTCATGCTTCTTCTGTATCATGAAGCCAGCCAGCTACATCTTTTCAAACTGATGCTCATGCAGATCAACAGGGCTGGGCAGAAGCAAAGCTGTTACCATAGAAACAATATCGGATCGTTCATTTCACAGCCGGAACTACCGTCCAAGACGTGCTGTTGTACCGCACATATGTGATCTCAGTAGGAATTGTCATGTGCTTAAAAGACAGACTTCTAACGTTCCATAATTTTGGCTTTACACCACAGTTTATATTAACATGCTCATGTTCTGACAATGCTTCTTTGGTAACATGATAACCTGCATTTTTTTGTCTTGTTTACTCTAAGAGAGAAAAAGATAGAGGGGCTGATGAAGGGATGACCGTTTACAACCTGTAAGCCATAACAGGAACTTGACACTTGGATGTTTCTAGTCTTAAAAGAAATGAAACCATGTGAAATGTGTTATGATCTCATCAATCTGCTCTGGTTGTTTAAAACTATTTAGTTAAATTGATAAATGTGGTTAAATCAGTGTGTAAGATGTCGAACAACTGATCAGAAGGTTGTGAGTTCAAATCCCAGGATCACTAAAGCTCCTGCCGCTGTGCCCTTGAGCAAGACCGTTAACCCTCAACTGCTCAGTTGTATGAATGAGATAAATGTTCCCGGACCTAATGTCTTCCGATGTGTTTTTCCCGAACAGAATGATCATAGCGGATGCATGTTTCTTTCCTGCTTAAACAAAGCTAATAATTTGTGCTGCGAGACGAGATCGTGCCCTTAAGCAAGCGCTGTCTTGAGCAACATTATAATTTAACTTTAAACTGCTAGGAAACTCCCTAGGAAATGTGCAATAAATGGTGCAGAATAAAATAGAAATACTAACTGCATTCAGTAACGCAGTGCTCATGAAGCCTGAGCATAAAGGCAGAGACGATGGTGGGATTTTATGGAGCTGGGGTGAACAGTAACACTATGCTTTTGAGTATTAATTCAGTTATAATGGCATGAAAACAGAGTCCATAAGACACCAATGTACTACTCAGTCCTTTTTTTAGACGAATCACGTGTGTTGTGTTTGTGCCGGGAATGAAAACTAACCTCTGTGCTTTTGAGGCTCTGCAGGATTTGACTTGCCCTACACACACCTCTGTCTGGGTTTCTATTAAATATAATTTCACACTTTACTAAAGCAGAAGAAGCTGCTTGTCGTCGACCTTCATCGTTAAAGCGCCCATTTGAACGCCTGTATCTGCAGCGCATTCTTCCAGCATCAGGTCTTCAATTATATAATTATGTACATTCTCCAGGCTTAAATCCCTTTCACCAAATCAGCCAAGACATGAAGGTGTCTGCAGCTGGCTTCTTCAGTTTTTCTATTAAAGCTACTATAAGATGGTTGTATTTAATAAGCTGGGAAACCTTACAGCCTCCAGTGTAGCACTGTGAAGACGGCATTGCCTCGATTATATTCGTTTTCATAAAATCTTCCAAACAGATAAAATGTGAACTGTATCATCATCCGAAACCATCATTAAGCCTTTCATTATTTGTGGCACACCTTATAGGTGAGGCTGATGCTTTTGTTGTTACCAAACAAGATGGCTGCTGCTGTCTGTGAGGACATTTTGTCATTTTTCTAAAGATAAAGTTTTCACACCGCTAAACTGGAGTGTCCATCTACATAGCTTCAGAGCAAAAATAATGATAATAAAAAAAAATTAAAGATCAACACCAAATGTAGAGGCACATCATGTCTTGGCTGATCTACACCATCTGCTCTAAGTGTTGCTTTAAATCATAACACATTTAAATTCTGAATACTTCAATGCTGCATGACTTCAGTGCAGTGCAGATACAGGGTTTACGTAGAGACGGTGCTCAGAGGCAGATGTTGATCTGTTTGGCGAGTTCACGCTCCAGATCTGATATTAGGTTATCGAAGTCTTTCAGACTCAGTCTGCATGTAAACGGCGCGTCAAAGTCTAGCGCATAATCGTCCGTGTACACCCAGTCCTTTTTCTTCTCCTCGTCCTCATCGCTCTCGCTGCCCGCCACCTCGTCGTAATCGGCGTCGTCGTTGGTCAGGAAGTCCCGCCCACACACGCTCCAGTCACCAGCATAGCGATTACAGGGTGGACTTTCCAGACGGCCACGCCCCCTCCGTGACACTACCGCTACGTCCTGGGGTAACGGCAGTTCCACGCGTAACGATGGCCGCTGACCACAACGCTGTAGGGAATTCTGGGAAAGAGAAGGAGGAGGAGCTTCTTCATCCTCTGAACGGCAGGGTGACTGATCCGTCACTCTTCCTGTTGGGACTATAACAAATTTTTTTGTTTAAAGGAGGGAGGCATTAAGAAGAACAAAATTGTAGTTATTTCTCACATTTATAACTTGCTCTAACATTTATGAGTATAAGAGCTGAACATAATGTGAAGATAATGAAGACTGAAAGAAAATAATACATAATGATCTGTAAAGTATTTACTGTTATGACTGATTCATATAAAACTCTGTATAATCGCATTAACACACATGCTTGCACACATACACACACAGCACATTTTTGTGCTTGATCTGCTGTACAAATTCTCCACAGCTGGAAAGAGGAGCTCAAAGTCCAGCTGTGTGCAAGACACGTGAGGCATGTGGCAGGATTAAAATGGCAGCCATTACTGCTGACAGGCGTGAAGTGTTTAAGGAATGCTTTAGCAAATAACCCTTAGGTTATTAAAAATGCATATGTGTGTGTGTGTATGTGATTTAACTGTAGTCTTACTGTCAAAGTGTGATTTAGGAATGTGCAGTGAAAGACGCTAAGTGAAAGAAGATGTTAAGAACACTCTCTCACTCACTCGGCCAGAGCTGCAGCAGATAGTGCAGAGCTTCGATGTGCCGCTTGAAGTCCACAGCGCTGGCCATCTCCATGCTCTGCTGTGTGAAGTTTCTTCCTCCCAAGCTGCTTCCATGTCCTGCAGGGACTGATGGGAAGGCGCCCGGTCCTGCTCCTTTCCACGAGTCCTGGGTTGGGGTGAGCAGAACAGGGCCGAAACACACAGCAAGGTTCTGACAGGTCATCAGATTACAGTCGCTGAAGGAAGCCACCAGACTCAGATGGTCCAACAGGAGAGAGAGTGTGGCCTGGAGAGAGTACACGCGCACACACACACACACACACACACACTTCATCAGGCATGTGAGAACAATCATACACTCCGTTAATGTTGTGCCAATTCCTTAATTCAACAGAGGGGTATGACAGGCATGCACAGATGTATTGTGGTTAAACACACAGTATCATTCAGACACACACTCAGACACAGACACAATGTCAGATACACTGTCAGACACACACACAGACACAATGTCAGATACACTGTCAGACACACACACAGACACAATGTCAGATACACTGTCAGACACACACACAGACACAATGTCAGATACACTGTCAGACACACACACAGACACAATGTCAGATACACTGTCAGACACACACACAGACACAATGTCAGATACACTGTCAGACACACACACAGACACAATGTCAGATACACTGTCAGACACACACACAGACACAATGTCAGATACACTCTCAGACACACTCTCAGGCACACTCTCAGACACACTCTCAGGCACACTCTCAGGCACACTCTCAGGCACACTCTCAGGCACACTCTCAGGCACACTCTCAGGCACACTCTCAGGCACACTCTCAGGCACACTCTCAGGCACACTCTCAGGCACACTCTCAGGCACACTCTCAGGCACACTCTCAGACACACTCTCAGACACACTCTCAGACACACTCTCAGACACACTCTCAGACACACACACACAGACAATGTCAGATACACTGTCAGACACACACACACACATACACTGTCAGACACACACACTCAGACACACACATACACACACACACACACTGCAACACATGCACAGTGAGACAGTCACAAAGCAAGACACACAGGCAGACAGACTCCCACACACATACTGACACAGTACCCTCTCTGGTTCAGGTAGACACTGCAGCAGGGTGACGGTGTTGTGTGATCTGTGTGTGTCGTCGCTCCTGCACACTGGTCTCTGACACATGGCCTCCAGCACCACCTCATACAGAGTCCGTGTGATGAGTGGCGATGGCAGCTCACGCAGGTAATCCTTCAGAATACCTGAAGACAATAATCTGACACATCACACTGAGGAACTTAAACTGTGTGTGTGATTGTGTGTGTGTGTGTGTGTTCTCACCGGTAATGACATTGATGTCAGGATACAGCTCTTCATCGAGTGTGACGGTCGCACTGTCCTTCTCAAACGCATCCCTCAGTTCCTTCTTTACAGCCGCTGAGCCACAGAGACGATACAGACCCACAACCTATACAACACACACACACACACACACACACACACACACAGAGACACAGTCACACACACACACACAACATTTCAGCCTTGTTAGAAAGTTCACATTACAGGTCAGTGAGAGACTGAAGAGTCAGGCCTTTTCAGTTTGAACAATGGCCAGTGAGCCTCTAAGTAATCTCATGGTTTCTTGTCAACACAGTTGCAGGTATAAACAAGTTTTTCCCATGTTATGGAATAACCCAGATTGTCTCAAGCATCTTGTAGTCAGGAGCTTTATTGTAAATGTCCATAGTATTATTTTGTCTGTTTATTAGAACCTTAGATCTTTCTATTCCTGACCACTCCAGCAACAAAACGTTTGATTTGATTTGACATTTTTAATAAAGACTCCATGTTTTTGACTTATTGAGATTTGGATTAAACCCATTCAAAGTCAAGAGTTATATAATAATAATAAATATAAAAGCTTTGATAATGATGGGTTGTGCTTTTCACTGCTGTAACCAAATGTCATAAATCACAGAGGCTCTGGCTTCACTTTACTGACCCTCAATTATTTGTATAGCGTTTTTAACAATGTCCATTATCCAACGTCCATCCAATGAATTGAACTGAATTGCCATCAGTAGTTATAAAGTTAGACTCTGTGATGAATGATTGTCTAGTTGGGACATGTAAGTATAAAAGTTTCCAACCTTTCACATATTTAAGGTGGTCCATTACTACAGTCTTAATCCCATCCCTTTTCACTATAATATTTAATATATTTTTCAGCTCAAACACACTTATACGCAGTTACAACTGTCTAGAACTATGAATACTCTAAGCATTTAATAATTTCTTAACTAATATACAAATATAGATTTACAAAAAAAAATTTTTCAACCTTGAGTCCCCGCTTTTCGATCTCCGCCACACATTTCTGAATGATCAGAGGCACTTTGGGAACGCAGGCCTCTTTCTCCACCAGGTGACGCAGCTCCACGCCGAATACGGAGGGGGGAGGCAGCTCGCTGAGGCGGGGCGGTGGCGCCTCCCACTGCTCCAACAGAGTCAGCTTCACATACAGCAAACCCCTCGGCTCCAGCTTCACACACAGCTGCTGAGTCCGAGAGGCTGGAGGGAGGGAGGGAGACAGGGGGGGTAAAGATAAACAACCAGAAGGGCAGAAGGGGGCCAAAACTGAGGGAGCATAAACACACTAACAGACCCGAGATCCAGTAAAACATCCCATTCCTCTTTCACCCTGTAAATCTGAGCTAGCATGTTTATGGTTACATGAAAAGCTAATCTGTGAATAAGAAACCTGCTGGAATAAAATGACACTGTATAGTAATAATAATAATAATAATAATAATAATAATAATAATACACAGAAATGCACTGAAGCTCGTGTTAAAAAATTTTGAGATTTAAAAATGTCTGTAAAGCAATAAGGTTATTGAGGTGGCCTTAACACCGCTAAGTGCAAGAGAGAGGACTAATATCGTCTAACACCGTAAACAAAACAGCCTCTGCCAAAACTCACACTCTTGTTATTATGGTAATGCTGACACCAAATACTGTTCCTATACATCTGCTTTAAATTACACGTGACGTAAATGGAGATTTAACATATTGCTGTGTTCAGAGTAAACATATAAACACTTTGGAACAATCACAATAACTTCATTCAGATCTTCGCATGGAGCCATTGTGTTGACAGCTCTCTCTCTCTCTCTCTCTCTCTCTCTCAGTACAACTACAACTATCTCACTGGAGAGAAACCCAACCTTGCAGCACCAGGATCAGGCCTTTAACAGCTCTATTCTTGGATCGGATTTGGCTTTAACAGCTCTCAGATTTTTGACTCTGCATCACTTGTTGAGTTGTTTTGCATAAACAGGTCTAACAAATGCAAACTGAAGGTAAAAATCAAAATACTTAGTTCTTAAATATGACAGCAGTGGCCAGTACCAGCATGTGCATGGAAAGTTCAATGATCTTAATGTACATTGTTAACCTTAATTGGATCTTGGCAGTGTCTTATTAAGGATCTCGCTTCCTTTGGTGCTTCCTTGATAATCATATTAGATCAGAAAATTCCAGATAATTTTGGGTTTGAAGGAATGGTATTTACAAGACACCAACTGATAATTATCATAATTCCAACATGACGTACAGACCCTGCGTAAGCCTCAGCACATCTTCATGCACTTGCACAAACAGTATAACGCAATGAATGTAATGCAAATGAACGACGTTAGATTTTTGACTGAAGCATTAAAACAACGTGTCCGGTATAAAATCAGAGAGAGAACTGTATGAAAAATTTAATGACTGTGGCTTAAAATGAAATATATACTCATAAACCTCTCACCTTTAAACAGAGGGGGGATTGCCACAGTGCCCAGGCAGCATACCCGGTTGCGTGTTTGACCACCGGGGCCTGTGGTTCGATCCACGATGTTAGCACTTGGTGTGAGAACAATAAGCTTTAGCATGCGCGCTCTCTCCAGCTCCAGGTTGAAGGTGTGGTTTAGCGGGAGTGACGTCTCCTGGCAGGTGAGTAAAGCGGTGCGAGCTCGCGTCACTCCGTCCACCTGGATGGCACAGAAGATGTCTTTAGAGGTGCGAGATCGCACGAGTTCAGAGACACCGAGAAGATGCACCGTGAGGAGCCCTGACACTCTCTGGGCGCACTTCGGCTGCTCCGATAGTGAGTAGTGCCGGAATGACCCGACTGTATCCTGCCACCCGCGGTGTGGAGGAGGTTGTGGAGACTCCTGTGTGTCTTGACCTGATCCCTGAGATCCCGGAGTCAAATCCTGTTTGGGGAGAAGCTCAGGGGAGTCGCCGTCGCTAAGATAACCACCTTTGCTAGCAGAACGCGTGCGTGACGATCGTCGCCTCGGTCTGGCGGGAGCGCTGGTGTCCAGATGGTACCTGCTTATGACATTGTTAGAAGACTCTTTACGTGCGTTGGGAGGTGAGGCCTCATCAGCGCCCCCTGGTGCATCACTGCCACCCGCTTGTCCTTGAAGGTGTCGCTGATTGCGTGATGAGCGCAGGCTGAGCTTACGGCGCAGTTCTGGAAGCTTGCGCATCTTCATAGACAGACGCCGTACTGTGCCGGGGGATTTAATCTTCTCCATCATACTGCTGCTGCTGGTTCCTCCTGAGATTTTTGTTTGTGCTCCAGGACTTCCAGAAGAGCCTGCTGAACTGCTGGCTGCCGCGCTAACAACTTCACTAACACTACTAGCACCTCCGCTGCTGCAACCCAGATAATAAACATCAGGGTGACAAGACTGTGGAGGAACATCTAAAGGAAAAAAAATAAACCAAGAGAATATTAATGATATTGTAACTGTTAATCCTTTTTTTTCTGTTTATAATTGAGTAGTCAATTGAAAAACAATTCACAACAACAAAAAAGAATATTTCAGCAAGTAGCTCTTCAGTGAGATCAGACCAGAGGGGTTAACCATCACAACCCACTTGGTATCCCCTCGGAAGAACTGGTCATTAACGGAGACGGAATATTCACCAATCAGGCATAACTTTATGACCACCTGCCTAATATTGTGTTGGTCACCCTATTACTGCCAAAACAGCCCTGACCAGTTGAGACATGGACTCCACTAGATCCCTGAAGGTCTGCTGTGGTATCTGGCACCAAGATGTTAGCTGCAGATCCTTTAAGTCCTCTAAGTTGCGAACACAACTTACAGGACTTAAGGGATATTTACAGGACAGGATACTTTTGATAGATACTGACCACTGCAGACCGGGAACACCCCACAAGAGCTGCAGTTTTGGAGATGCTCTGATCCAGTCGTCTAGACATCACAATTTGACCCTTGTCAAACTCGCTCAAATCCTTACACTTGTCCATTTTTCCTGCTTCTAACACATCAACTTTGAGGACAAAATGTTGACTTGCTGCCTAATATATCCCACCCACTAACAGGTGCCATGATGAGGAGATCATCAGTGTTATTCACTTCACCTGTCAGTGTTCATAATGTTATGCCTGATCAGTGTATGTAATGCACATTTAAACGCATATTAGATCAGATACTCATGAATAATACTTTAGGAACCTACAAGGACAATGAATTCATTCGGATTGATGAAAACAGGCACATGTAAGTATACCTATGATCTAAATGATGTCAATCACATGCTATGACTTTCCCGGTCATCAAATCTCAACTCAGTTGAGAAAAATGGTATGCATCACTTTAGTACAGAATCAATGCCATGATGCACTGAAGTGGTTTTAGTGTCTCATGTTGACCCAACACCTTATTGAGACGTGCTTGTGTTGTTATTTTTTTCCTTTAATTTGTCACTTATATGCATGGAGTATCTTTTACTGTTAGAGCGGAAAGTTTAAAATTAAATGGTTAAAACATTCGGCCCATTCTTTCCAATGCTGCCAATAATTACTGCAAATGATCTCATTTCTCTCTTCTCTGTCGTCTCATAAAAGTATTTACAGGAATTAAGGGAAGAAGTTAAGTTACTGTGTAAAGTGAGAGAAGTCCATAGAACAGAATGACCTAGGACTTTATTAATTTGAAAGGGAAAAACCAAAAAAATTTTTCATACTGGACTCATATAAACCATCAATTGATCCATTCATTCAAATGAATTAGAATTTCACAGCGGACCTCACGCTGAGGCTAGAGTGAAGAACATCTCCCACAGACTATTAAAAGACATGGAATGCAAATCATTTCCTGTTACGCTGTGTACTGTGACTAATAAAGCTGATTGTGAAAGCCTGAGAAAAAAATCTATAAAATGAACAGAAGCCCACGGGGTAACTACACTCAAGCCGGGTGATATCACAACGAAGCTATGCAGGGTATTTAATTAAATAAATATTTTAAAGGACAAGCTGAACAAATGGATCAAGAGTTCACCAATTTCAAGAATCTGTTGTTTATTGCTGCGCTCTTTCCTCAGCTCACGCTAAAGATCTCCACTGGACTCATTTCTCACCTCTCCATTCCTCTTGTGCTCCCTCCATGTCTCTCCTTCTCCAAGGATCTTCCAGCACATCCTTCTCTTTCTCCTTCAGCTTCAGCTTCACTCCGCTGACCCGAGCGTCCTCTTCTTCTGGGATGGGGTTGTACCAAATGTTGCTCTCGCTTTCAGTCATGTGCCTTCGCTCTGTGAAGCAGGCTGTGTAGGCCTCATCTGGAGCCTGGGTCTTTCCTGACGACAGCACCCAAGCTCGGCTACTCCTCTCCAAGTGCTGGAGGTACACTCCCTGCCCAGAGAGCTTACCCATGCCCAAGGAGGTGCAGTACTCAGTGACTGGAGGCGTTACTAACTCTGGAAGACCAGCATCGAGTGTGTCAGCCCCGTCAGCCGTGTCGGCTTTCTGGCAAGCTCTGGGGTGGGTTCCGTCTTTATGTAGATCTTTCCATCTCCAATCAAAGCCATTCTCCCTGAGAGAGGCCTGTTTGGAAGCCTGGGCTTTGCCTGTGCAGCTTTCTCGCTCCTGAGACACCGAGCTCAGGCTTGGGAGCTGCTCGACATCCCGGGGGATGGATGAGAGTTTGGCCCAGTTCTGTTTTTTGGACACTGTGATCTGTGTGTGTTTGGTGCAGTCCAACTCCACCTCAGTCACCGAGGACGATGAAGAGCTGTGGACGAGCTCCGTCTTCCTCGGTCCATCTGAGAGAGAGGAAACAGACTGTCTATTAGACCATCTATTAGACCTTTTTTGGTGCTCAGGTATTTTGTTTGACCAGAGTGACTAAGTACAGAAAGAACGGTTCGTTGGAACAGCGCAAAGCCGAAGCCACCAAACCGGGGGTGATTTAGTTTAATGGCTAATCCACGTGATGCCTGAGACAGTCATTAACCTCTACATAGTGGAGTTGGAGAGCATTCTTCTCCAAAAATAACATTTCTGACATGCGGGACATACCAAAGCATAAAAGTGACAGGGAAAGAAACCAGGGGAAAAGACCAAACACAGTCATGAAGATGGCAGTTTTTTTTTCCCCCGCTCCTTATCCCACAACTCCCTCCCTCCTCTCTCTCTCTCTCTCTCTCTCTCTCTGGCACTACCCCCTCCTCTTTCTCCTACATCCTGCACATCTGGAAGTTTCTCCCCTCAGCTCTCTTTCTTTCAGCTTAACAGATCCCCATGACACAGTGAATATCTTATTCAGCTCCCTGATCTGGGATAAAATGCTGTGTGAACGTTTCAGTCAGATGCGCTTGAAGTTGTAATAACACGGTTTAACTGAAGTGACAGAAACGATCAAAAATGAATCTAGACCTGGCACATTAAACCGCTTCCACTGAAACACAACACACCAAACTGCCCTTTATATTAGGTGCCCCAACTAAATATTCATCACGTCGCAGGTGTACGATTCCTGATGTAGTACATCAGTTATACTGCAGTTTGTCATCCCACCTGTAACTCATCAGTAGTAAAGGAACACTGCTGATCAGATATCAGCCGGATGATTCCAGCACACATGGCAGCTAGCAGCTGGAGTGATGAACACGTGCTTCCTCGAAAACAAGTAACGCCAACTATCGCATCATTTTAAATGGCTCCTCATGCTATCTCACGAAGCAGCTGAACACATTAACCTCCGATGCATACAAGAGCTCACAGAAACACAGGATTGCTCAGACTGGGGATGTAGAACTTGTTGGACTACTATTCAGAAGGTTGTGAGTTGGATCCCAGGTCCACCAAGCTGGACCCCTGTGCAAGGCCCTTAACCCTCAGTTGCTCAGATGTATAAAATGACAAAATGGTGTGTTTGGATAAGGGTGTCTGCCAAAGGAGACAGGAATATCATCCCTCCCTCTCAGACAGCATGGCCACAGAGTGCTGTTGCATCATCAGGACTCAAACTCTCTCATAATCTCCCATGAATAAGGCAATGGAACTCTAGGCTACTCTTTATTCTTTTATTTTGCAAGACATCTCGATCATCTCTACAGCTTGCACCAATATAAAAACTGTACTATTTTCTTTCATGACATGCAGCTTGATCCTGGTCCAGATTTCAGTAGTGTGGATGTGCTTTTAACTTTTTAAAAGCTGGTGTTTCTGTTCCTGTAATCACTTGTACACATGTGCTGCTACAGAACCCAGCTCTGATTCAGAGAATGATAATCTGTGGAGTGCAGCACTGAGTATTCTCACTACTAAGTGATTATTATTTGTTTGATACACAGCCTGACCTGGAGACTGGGTCAGCTCTCTAAAAGCAGGCCAGGAAAATCAGATGACACAGACACACACACGGAGACATACACACGGAGACACAAACACACAAACATGGACACGGGCATTAGAGACACGTGGGCACACACGCACACAGACCCGGACACAGACACACAAGGACACACACAGACACACAAGGACACACACAGACACACACACAGGGACATACAGGGACATACAAGGACAAAGACACACACGGACACACACAGGGACATACAAGGACACACATGGACAAAGACACACACGGACACAAACACGGACACATGCACATATATGTAGACACACACACGTGCATATGTGTGCACACACAGAGGATACAGCTTTAATGGACCTGATAACTTCCTGCAGCACAAGAACAGGGACATGCATAGAGAGGAAAACATACAGAGAAAGAAAGAGATGGACAGATAGAGAGAGAGAGGCAGGGAAAAACAGAAAAAAAGACAGAAGATGGAGGGACAAAGAAAGAAGAATAGAGGAAGAAATTGTGGAAAATGAAGTGAACTGACCGAACAGTGGGGGGGGAAGGAGACATGAAAGGAAACACTGGGGGCAAAAAAGAAAAGAAGAAAAGAAAAAAGACAGGGACTAATGACAGACAGAAAGAGGGAGAAAGGAGAGATGGAGACAGAAAAGTGAAGAGAAGCAAGGGAAGATCAAGGAGACGAAGAACAAAATGAAAGGAACTGAGGAAAGAAGGAAAGAAAAGCGACAGAAACAGAAAACTAAAAAAGATGGAAAAGGGAGGGAAACAAACACACACACACACACACCCCTACACCCCTTCGTCATCATAATACTAAACAAGCAGCTGTTGTGCAGCCTAGAGCTCATCAATGAACAGTCTGTTAGAGCAGCCTCCCTTATAGCTTCACACACACACACACACACACACACACACACACAGTTAACCCTATTCACTATTCATTGCTGCGACCAAAAATACACACACACACACACACACACACACACACACACACACAGAGAGGGCAGAGGTTCAGGTTCCCGCGTACAGCACGGATGCTGAGAGAGACACACACACACACACACACACACACACACACACATAATTAATCAGGCCAATGTCTCATGAGTGCACAGAACATCTTGTCTTTGAATGAAGGAGTAGGAATGAGTAGGAGTCACTACATCTTGAGACCCCGTTATACTAACAGTGCTGAATAAAATCCGCAGTCACACACACACACACACACACTCCACTCACCATCCACACAATACACAGAACCCTGAGCTACACAGTGGAACCGAGGGGTACTGACGTGAGCACAGTGACTGTATTGTGCATGTTCAATGTAAACTTTACAGGGAAAGTGCAGTGAACATTTTTAATGGTAAATTTCCCTTGCTGTCATTTGCTTCCTTACTTTTACATTTACACTTTTAATAAACACCCAAATCTTTTTCTAGAACTAAACAGACCCAAATCTTCATTCAAACAGCTACAACAGAGTTCATATTTTTAACACTAACAACAGTGAGCATGTGACACGGATTTTCTCTATACTCAGGACATGGAAATGAACAATACTGTTGCAAAACATCTATAGACAACACCGCTATCCAGAAATTAGCTTGATACCGACTGAGAGAACAGGATGAAAAGGGATTATAGGCGAGCTTCGCTTTCTGATGGAAGGAATAAAACACTTGAGAGAGAGCTTGAAAAGGAGAAGGAGAGCTTTTCTAGAAAGAAGGTGATGTGATGCAGAGAAGCAAGTGGATTATTTTCCAGCAGAACACTAGATCATGACGTGTTTTATTCCTCTTATACCAAAGTAAAGTCAAGTCTGTGTCCTGGAAACTTGGGAGAACAAATGGCTGACACTGGAGACTCCTTCCATGAATGTTAAGTATTTAAATCCATTACCTGGTCTGATATACAAGTACCAGGAAATGAGTTGTTAATACAGTAGCAATAACATATTATATCAATCACATTAATAATATTCCACTTTATTAGGAACACCTGTGCCTATGCACATTCATGCATCTTGCACAATGGCTAAAATCATGCAGATACAGGTCAAGAGCTTCAGTTCCTGTTCACATGTTCACAAACACTAGAGCAGGGAAAAAATGTGATCTCTATTACTCTAACCATGGCATGCTTGTTGGAGCCAGATGGGCTGGATTGCGTATTTCTGAAGCTTCTGTTCTCCTGGGATTTTCATACACAGCAGAACTGTACATCCAGCAACCGGCTTTAACGTGAATAACCACTCTGTACAACCGTACTGAGCAGAAAAACACATCATAAGAGGATAGGCTACAACAGCAGAAGGACACATCATGTTCCATTGCTCTCAGCTGAGAACAGAAATCTGAGGCTAGGCTCAGCCAGAGAAAAAGAAAAAAAAAGAAAGTGGACAACAACAACAATATCATTATCGTAGAAATACAGCAGTGTTCTATTTGAGAGAGGCTGTCTGGGAAGGGAGCATTTAGGGGCAGAATTAAATAAGGACTGTCCTCTGAGATTTCTAAACTGGCCAAGTCTGTTGGTAGTACAGCACGTGTCATTCCTGGAAAAGGAAATCCCATAATTCTGTTCAGAGTACAAGAGCTTGATAAAAGCCATGAGAGATAAACAAACGCTTTGCTAGTTACACAATATGGAGACGTTAACTTCGTCACCGAATCCTGAAAGAAAATTCGATAAATGATTACGCTGAACCGGACCCTGACTAAAAACCGCTGCGACCAAACAGACTGATCCCTTTTAGCTGATGATGTGTTCGTAAGTGTTTGACATGCAGGAGGTGTATATCCAGGAGTGTGTGTTTCCCTGAACTGAAAGCTCTTATTTAATTCCAGCTGTGTCGTGCCATGTTCGGCAACGAGTCCAAGACGGGGTGGAAAAGTTTGCTGAGAATGCATGCCTCGAACAACCCATTAAGTGTTTTCCCAAAAAATACCAGCCCTAATGCCCCCACCTACATAAACACACACACACACACACACACATAATTTGAGACATCCTGTGAGAAAGCAGCACTGTTCTCAACCCCTTTTGCTGCAAATCAAAAATAATTATCACTCCAGAGCAACTTTTCCATGCAACAGAAACAATTTTCTCCAGGCATTCATTCCATCTCTTTTCACATATTTTCCGTAGCCATGTACTAAAATGCTATTTTTACATTACAGTAATTGCTCAAATGTTTGCATGATATTACACCATATTCGTTAGCTAGCATTTTGTTTTAAACAGGCTAAGCATTCAGTGTTTGCTAGTTTTAGTCAGCTAGCCACATAGTTTTTCTTCAGGCATTCAGCAAGCCAAGTATTTTTTCCTTTTTAAAATCTATTATCATTTATTTAATCTTTCAAATGAAGCCAAAAGCAAGCTGACTAGCTTGCTATCATTCTCCTTGACAAGCATTTTTAAACAGCTTTAGCTCTTGTTTATAAAAGCAAGCTTGATGTGATGATTTTAGCTGCTTTAGTTATGTGGTTCTGAACATGTTCTAGAGGAAGTTCATTTTACTGTAATAGAATAATTTTACTTTGGTTGATTAGCTTAAAAGCAACACAAGGACAATATCATCATATCATATATCATATCATATATCATATCTCTGCATGTCTGGAGTTACAGTCTCTCTGATTGGACCATCTAAATGGAAACAGAGTGCACTTCTTTTAGTGTACACTAAAACGTGAGCTAGTGCTCTATTTCGTCTTTCATAAAGCAGACAGTTAAAGCTAAACTTGTGTTTGGACCATTTCTTCCTTGGACTTTGATCGATGGCTAATTCTGTCAACAATAACCTGTAAATCAGCCTGTAATTTTCATGTCTATATATATATTGATGGCTGTTTTGAAAGCGGAGGGGTTGCTTGGATGGAAAAGGTGCCGCTGAGCTCACCTTGTCTGAATAAAAAGGGATGAATTCAACTTACAAGCTTTTTGAAAAGAACCTCCATATGTATAGTGCATTCTTGTAATAGCTTACAGTTTGTTGATGAGTTTTATAACGTAGTAACCTGGACATACCGAGTCTTTGCAAATCTACAAAACTTTCTGAAAAAATTCTGCCTTTACAAATGGTAGCTGAATCTCTAGCTCAGTCTGTGCTCAGCATCACTGGATTCATGTCATAAGTACGAACATTTCCTTGAACACACAATAACTTCCCGTCAGCTTGCGTTAGCTCAGCTGGAGAAATGAAACATTGGTAACGTTTGCTGGAAATCAATGAACACATGACCGTCTCTAATTCTGCCTCCTGGGGTCGGGGCGATATTCTGAAGTGTTTGTGATGGCAATGTTGTGTGTGTTTAATATCACTTTATATCATAACACCAATCATTGGCTCACTTCTGCACCAAGATAAATATGTTTCTCTGAAGTCCAGAGTGAACTGTGGTCTCCGTTCCCTTTGGTACACGTGACTTTCCCATAATGCAATTCTCTGGAAAGACTGTGTGTGCCTGTAAAAAGCGCAAGAGTTTCCCTAAAAGTCATTAGTGAAAACTCTGCCTCGGGTTCAGCCTTTTATTGCCTCTTTTTCTTCTTCATGCTGAAGTTCAGTCAAGTTTTATTCCACTCATTCTCTCCCTCTTCTTCACTCACTCACTCGGTCTGTCTGTCCATCCCTTCTCTCAGTCTCTCACTCTTCTTGTCTTCTTGTCTTTTTCTTTCTTTCTTTCTATCTATCTATCTGAGGGTTAATCATTTGGCATTCTATCTATATGTCGGTCTGTCTGTCTGCCCCTCCGTCCATCTGTCTATGGGTTAATCATTTGGCATTCTATCTATCTATCTATCTATCTATCTATCTATCTATCTATCTATCTATCTATCTATCCTCTCTGTCAGTTACTTGCTGTCTCCATCTCTAGATCCCTTTTTATATATGGTTGAAGTGACAAAGTTTCTTTGACTTTTTCCTGTCACTCACTCACTCACTCACTCACTCACTCACTCACTCACTCACTCACTCACTCACTCACTCACTCACTCACTCACTCACTCACTCACTCACTCACTCACTCACTCACTCACTCACTCACTCACTCAGATCAGACAGTGGAGTAAATGTCCGTGCATCCTCACATCCCGCACACTCAGTGGGGGAAGCTCCACTGTAAACATCTGCACGTCCCCCTTTGAACTGTCCCGTTTTGTTTATTTGGAGGACTTACGTTATCAAGCCGCAGCACAGACAGTAAACGAGACACTTGGAACAGATTAGCTTCATCACTGGTTTTACTGGTTAACTGCTGACAGACGGATACTCCGTGTCTCTTTCTTTAACCACATGAGGCAAAACGCATGCACTGATACACATCTGTATGGCAAGCGTGTAAACACATTTTCCTTAATTACACATCACCACATAATCCGTCTGTCCTCGCACGAATGTGTACAATAATATGTCCGATACTTTGCTAATTATTACACACGTTAATGACGACAGCGTCATTAATAACGGTATAACAACGCACCACTTCTAGTATTCCTTCTCTGTAAAACACGTCCTATTTCATTCTTGCTACGTCTACAGTAACAGTGTGAAGAGTTGAGCAAATCTGCTATCAGGAAGTCCAGGAAGAGGAAGAGGTAAAAAACAAGACAAGGGGAATGAGAATATAAATAGGCTAATCTTCATCACACTGACAGGATGCAGAGCTGGAGGAAGCCCGGCCTCGGGCTTAAATAAAAATCCTCATTAATGATGATCTGAACTGAAGCTGCTGTACCACAGAGTTCTCCGAAGCAGTGTCCTAATCAGATTCTTCTGTATCATTCCAGATGATTTTGGAGAATATGTGTCTAGGGTGTTTATGGTGAGAAATACAAACTAATGTAGTACAGTAAGAAAAGGAGGATACAGAAATTCATTCGCTGAACAGATGAAATGATCAACTTAACACTCAACTCTATGCTCTTGCTTATTTATTATTATATAATTATCATTTATTAGAATTGTTAATTAAATAGCAACGATCCTAACCATCTTAGGTAGCTAGGATAGCTAATGTTTACTATCTCTGGTACATGAACAATTTATATTTCTATTTATGATGCTGCAATGTCTTATTTTTATGTTAATGTATTTATTTACCTGTGGTTTCGTTTATTTAATTTACATGTTTTCTTCTGGTGGTGTTTACTCAAGTAACGTGATTAAGGAGCAGATTTATATCTTTGGATGAATATAAACAAGCTTGTTTTTATTGGGAACTGGAAGCCCGGTGGTTAAGGTGTTGGACAACTGATCAGAAGGTTGTGAGTTCGAGGTCCACCAAGCTGCCACTGCTGGGGCCCCTGAGCAAGGCCCTTAACCCCCAACTTCTCAGCTGTAATAAATGTGATAATATGTAAGGTGCTCTGGATAAGTGTGTCTACCACTGATAAATGTTTTTATTATGGATTTAACATGCTAAACTATTTTTATATAATCATATGTCCCTAAATTTACTCAATAAGTACTCTTCCAGCATTGGGTAAAAATTATGACTACCATTTTAACCAATATCAGTCGGCAGTAATGTTACATTAGATGGCTTTTATGAATAACATCGCTTTTTGGGGGTGGTGTAGGTGCAAAATTGACATGAAAACGGCTTTAAATAAATAAATACAATAAACTAAACAAAATCTTTAATCATGGGACTGAACAGTAAAATTTCGATGAGTGATATACCTCAAAACATCAAACTATAGCATCAGCATTATAGATTTAACAAGCATGTCTTTATGTTGATTGAAATTCGTATAAATATGCACAGCATGACCTCTGAAAGATAAGTATTTACTACTGATGCTGTGATCTGATGTAACTTGCTGAACATGGGGTTAAGGAGACCGTCCTGACTTCAGAGGATTTCAGTGTTGAGGGAAGTTTTTGTTTTTTTCCCAGTCTCAATTTATAATCAATTGTATTTAACTCATAATGAACCCTGATGATAAAAGCTGTGCAAATCCAAAAATATTGGAAAAAGTAGAAAAGGAAATAAAGAAAAAAGACATCACTGAGGAAAAGGAACAGACAAAAAGAAAGAGAGTCCTGTTTCTTCACTCTCACGTGGCTCACAGATGCTTAAGATAAAGAGTTCTATTGACAGTCATTACAGAAAGTGCGTACACACACACACACACACACACACAAAGACTTTTACTAGACCAAGTGTGCACTGTGAGGAACATGAAGATAACTCCATAACAGCCATGACAGTGCAGCTGGGCAGCTTACTTCTCTCCATCTTGCACTTAATCGCTCTCTCTCTCTCTCTCTCTCTCTCTCTCTCTCTCTCTCTCACACAGACAGATAGACAGACAGACAGACAGACAGACAGACAGACAGACAGACAGACAGAAAGAAAGAAAGAAAGAAAGAAAGAAAGAAAGAAAGAAAGAAAGAAAGAAAGAAAGAAAGAAAGAAAGAAAGAAAGAAAGAAAGAAAGAAAGAAAGAAAGAAAGAAAGAAAGAAAGAAAGAAAGAAAGAAAGAAAGAAAGAAAGAAAGAAAGAAAGAAAGAAAGAAAGACGCAGCCTGGACTGTAAGATTAGACATATATTAATCATAAATACAAGTCTGAACCCTAAGGCATCACAGGAATTTCCAATCTCATGCTCCTCTCACACACTTATTACATCAGAACCTCTCACACACTCACTCTGTCAGACTCTCTATCACACATTCCCTCTCTGTCTGTCTCTCTCTCTCTCTCTCTCACACACACACACACACAGACACACACAGACACACAAAACCTCTCTCGCCCCTGTCCCGACCACATACCTCACACTGTGTCATCAGAAATGACGACAAACACTCCAACACACACTCACACTAGGAACCGAAGTGGCATGGTGTTTATACACACACACACACACACACTCACATACACACAATGTAGACCAGCCAGCAAACTACTTTCCCTATTTTAGACATCGTGAGAGAGAGAGAGAGAGAGAGAGAGAGGGGGGGGGGAAACCACTTCATTAATTCACACACTATCAGTAAGCCATGGGTCAGTCTACAATATTGTTTATATAAAGCATGTTTTTCACATTTTTACACGACTCCCATCTTGTTGGCTGAACAGAATCACACAAACATCAGTCCATTAAAACGTGCAGTGATCCTATAAGATTCATACGCTTTAGAAAATCCTTAAAATATTCTTATCCCATACTGCAGTATTGAAATTCTGTTTTTATTGATTTCATATGAATACTACTACTAAAATAATACTAATAACAAAAGAATGGGACAGATATTCCTGGTTCGATTTAGTTCGAGTTTAAGTTATATTTGTTCGGCCAGTCGCAAGCATGATCATATAAGAGTTTCTCCATCACTCCTATTGGTAGACATCTTGTTAATGAACATAGATACTGGTTTTAAGCACAAAGCGTCGTTAACTGACCAAGCAAACTTAAACAGATACAAAATATTCATTAAGTATTGCTGGATAAAATGTTAGATATGCAAGCTAGTTAGCTACATTCATGTCTAGTGTTTTTATATGAGGCATGGCACATTTTTTACATAAAAAAAAATCACAGCGCACCACCAACTAAAAAGTTTTTATATAATGAAAATGTTTATCTCCTAATTTGTTTATACTCTCTCAGCATGAAACCTGGGCTGTCATTCATCACTGTGGTTTTTTTTATTAAAAACATACAAAACAGTCTGTGTTCTTGTTTCTATAGCCATGAATTCACAAGGTCATTATTGCGCTACCTACTGATTTCGAGGAGTACTTCATTGCTCTGCCAGTCACTACATCACATGCACACCTGATGATCTCTCATGACACACTTGTGTGCATTTACATTTCTGGTATTTTATCCAGAACGACTTACATTTTCATCTCGTTTTATACAACTGAGCAATTGAGGGTTAAGAGCCTTGCTCAGGGGCCCAGCAGTGGAAGCTGGGACTCGAACTCACAACTTTCCGATCAGTAGTCCAACACCTTAACCACATCCCCTCAGCACAGTAGTTAAAAATCCTAAAAACTATCATACTGTCTAATTAAACAGAGTACCTTATACAAGACACATGACATCATCAACTCATTAAAATGACAGCCTGAGGTCATATGATCAAGTTTGTTACACACTGATTAAATTTAGCTTAAAGCTGCACCACCAAATCATCGGGCGTCTGATCACCTACAGCCTACAGAAGTAAATTTACTCCCGAAGAGTTAGATTTAGTTTCAAGGTAGGAGTTAATTGCAGGTTATCACTCAGACCTCTGTCCTACAGCTGGGACACCATATGGCGTAAGCTCACCGGAAACACCGATACAGTCCAAGTGTGGCCATGTGTGTCAGGGCTTCGGCACAGTTTGCTGACGATCCTGCTCGAACAAACACTTTATTCAACACCGGACATGACTTCGTGCTCCCTCATTCTGTCGTTCTTTCTACACCAAGGTTTCCCAACTCGCTGGTCTCGACAACCTGAACAACACAACTGATGACTATTAGCTGAGCACGTAGATAAGCAAAACTTCAAACTGAACGTTTCAACACTGGAGGTGAAAAACCCTCAATCTTGCACATCTGGATCAGTTTGACCAGCACATTGAGCCGGACTCACAGTACACACAGGCTCTCTCCAGGATGACCGGGCAGCGTACACAGACATGGTGGGGTCAAAGACCCGAAATGCAAGCAGACACAACTCTGACCATTTTGTTAAATTATTAATCTAACGTTTCCTATTCCAAGGGTCAATAAACCTCAATCCTAGAGATCCTACCTTTCAGTCCAGTTCTTCTCATTATCTGTTTTATTCTATTTCCAGATACTTTTTTTTTTAAATCTTACACTTATTTCTGTATTAAATTTCATTTTAGTGTTAAAAATATTCTTGTACATTCTATTACTTTTTTATTTAACTTATAATTTATTATTGCAAATATCCTAGACATCAGGATTATGACCAGATGGAGTGGTTTTAGAAAATCAGATGCGTGATCATCTCACTCTCACTCTCACTCTCTCTCTCTCTCTCTCTCTCTCTCAGCAATAGGTTCTGTTTTCAACCAGTCTGTGATCAATATTAAAGTCTGACCAATATTTAAGCAACAGATAAGCTGTTTCTTGCTGAACCTTCTGAAGGACCCTCTGTGTCAACCCAGCAAAAACAAACTCAGTATGGAAATATGGAAATGAAAAGATCCAGTGTTGCTCAGAAAGCCATGGTTCATGCATATCTCCTTCTGAGGATCAGACTCAACCCTCCAGCATCCTTCAGCCAGCAGAAATAAATTTCCTTTATAATGCAAACATCAACCCTTATTTAAGGGGTTCCTCCTTATAATAACAACTGCATGTTTTTCCTCTTATAATTCACGCACAAATAGAAACAAGAGGTCTGTCTCATAAAAGAAAAACAGCAACAAACGTTATACTTAAATAGTAAACATGACGATAATGGAGCAAAAATGAAGAGGAATACCGTTGAGTCTGGGGTCGGTTTTGCGGCGGGATCGGTCTTTACCCCGCAGTTTGGACAAGGTCCGCTTCAGTAAGGGTTCAGCCATTCCCGGAGTTTATTCTCGCCCTGCTGATATTCGCACGGGCCTGAATATTACGGAAAAAAAATCCCCAGTAACAAATAAACGCAGTTTAGTTAAATTTCACTACGCATGTTTTTCCTGAGACACGGCGTCTGCATCGCTGCGCCGCTATGAGTAACTTTCACAGGAAATGAATTCCACGGATTCTTTCCCAAACTAGTTTTTTTGGCCTCGCCTCCGATTGGTGCCGGAAAAACCCGAGCGTTTCTGGGAAATGAAGTTCTCAGTTGCTTGGTAGCTCACTGCCAAAAGTTTTGGGACGTCTGCCTTTACATGCACATGAATTTAATATAGAGTTGACCCACCCTTTGCAGCTTCTGGGAAGGTTTAGGAGGGATTTTTGACCATTCCTCTCTAGAACTGTGTTTGTGAGGTCAGGCGCCGATGCTGGACGAGAAGGTCTGGCTGCGCCGTAATTCATCCCAAAGGTTGAGGTCAGGACTCTATGCAGGCCGGTCAAGTTCCTCCACACCAAACTCGATCATCCGTGTCTTTATGGACCTTGCTTTGTGCACTGGTGTGCAGTCATGTTGGAACAGGAAGGGGTCATCCCCAAACTGTTCACACATAAAGTTGTCCAAAATGTCTTGGTATGAAGCTGAAGCATTAAGAGTTCCTTTCACTGGAACTAAGGGGCCGAGCCCAAACCCTGAAAAACAACACCTGAATTCAATGGTTTGGAGGGGTGTCCCAAAACTTTTGGCAATATAGTGTAGCTCGCGACTACTTAGCCTGCGTATGTTAATAAATTTACTGAACTGTAACCGCACTAAACTTACTGCAATGTCATTATTTACTATTTAACCTTTTTTTTAAAAAAAATATATATATATATAAATGTTTTCATTTATTTTATTATCCACTTGTTAATGTTAGCACTGGCACTTAATTTTGAAAGAAGTTGCTAGCTAACTTAGCATCACTTCAGGATTGTTATCTTATCTTAACTGCAGATTAGCTTACACATTTTCCCCGCCGTATGTCATATATCACATGAATAACTTAACAAAAAAACAAACAAACAACGAAACTCAAAGCACATAAATCTCAAAATATCAAAATAAAACCTTTAATGAACAAACAATCTTCAATTTCAGTTATTCTATATTAACCAGGAATTACTGTATAATTTCCTGATACAGAGTTTATGATATATATTAAGTCCCTGGATAAATATAAAATTGTCTCAGAATTAAAAGATCATTAATGATTCCACTTTCTAGCTGTAGCAAGGAGGGATGTTTTCTTTCTCCTTTAGCATATAATCTTCAGCATTCACTTTTGCATTACTGTAACATTGCTGATGTTCAGGGAAATACATTACTAGAGTTCTAAAATAATGCAGAAAATATGTATATATATATATATATATATATATATATATATATATATATATATATATATATATCATCTACCCCAAATCTAGTTGATCATCTAAGATATTTTAATGAAAACTTATAGCAACCAGTTTAGTGTCATACAAAATGCTTAAAATATTACAAAACTGCTTATAATAGGACTGAGACCTAAAGTATTCCATAAAACAGCTAAATATGTTTGTATTTTAAAATAAATAAAATAATTAAAAAAATAATTATTTTAAATAAATAAATAAATAAATACTTGAAGCCAAATTGGGGCTATACTTTTCTTTCTACCCGAGTCTAATCCTAGGGCAGGCTGTAAACCTTGTACTAAGGAAGAAAGTGATTTCAGGCTTCAGGATGTGTACCGTGTCTGTTTTTAGCTCTTTCACATCCGTTTGCTCATTTTTATAGGCATCAGTGTGTCATATGGTGTCAGAAAGCAGATAAACAAGCCTGTTTGAGACATAATTAACTCAATATGACCATACTTATACAATACTAAACTACCAGATAACATGTTCAAGAATTAGGGTAAGTAGAAACTGTGATTTTGGGACGAATTGTTTCTTTAAACATTGCTTCCTTTTGAGCTTAGATGAACGGTTATTGATTAAGGATACACATCCTGCACAGAAAGTAGTGGGTTTTTCAGTTGCTCAGTTAGACAGAGAGACTTTAACTTGCTCATTTGTAGTTAAAGTGTCTGATTAAGGCGTTATTGTGCTGCATTTGAAAATAATTTAATTTCATGTAACCCTTGCAATTCCATAATTCTAGTCCTTGGGCATGTCAATGACAGAAGCTACAGTTTGACTTCTAAAGCAATCTTTAGTTACTAAAAGTGATGTGAAACATATAAATAAAACCATGAAATGACTTTTATTTTGTAAACAAGCAATACAGCGAAGAAAGGAGGACATAAACATGCATGAAATCACTTTTGGGTGTATGTATGTATGAACTGTTTTGAAATGAGGTAAATAACCCTTGTTATCTAGAATTTAAGTGCATTCAATTAAGACATCACTTCATTTTTCTAAAATTAGGTATCATGTAAATCTCATAAAAAATAAAAAAGTATTATTTAAGTTTTCATTATTAAGTATTGTGTGCATGTTTACTGTATATACAGTATATGTGTGCATGTATTTCAGCTATGTAGAGGTTCCAGCATTAGAGGCAGCCCCTCCTCTGTTCTCAGTGTGAGCATATAAAGACGATTTGGAGATCTGGACCCTGGAAGAAGCCTGAATCTCCTCAGAGTAAGTGCCACAACCACTCGGATCTCCGCCATGGCAAAGTTCTGACCGATACAGTTCCTGCAACACAGGACATACTGCAGGTCAACTGTGTGTGAATGTGTGTGTGAAGCTCAGTGATTAAAAAGCAGGAATCTCACCTTGGTCCAGCAGAAAAAGGAACGAAAGCATATGGGTTGCGTTGTTTCTGGTTGTCAGGGTCAAATCGCATGGGGTCATACACCTGCAAGAAACAATGTTAATGCTTATTAACTGAACCAGTCTCTGTGAAGGAGGAAGGGCATCTTTAGGTACGTTCGGTCCATCAGTGGAGGCGTGGCTTCTGTATCTGTCGGTCTTAGGGTAAGAGATGTCCTGTCAGTCTCAGTAATGTATCCATGGCCTCATTTTCAGTAAAGGAGCCATGGCTTGAATGTGTACCAATCCCAGTGTGACCTTCGTGAGACCCAGTGAGACCTCTGAATTAACTTGACTGTATGAAATGATAAAAAAAACACAACAGAAGCAAGCAAAATCTGCATATCAAAAAGTTCAATTAATTGCTCACCTCTGGATTAGGCCACACATCTGGATTATGATGGGTGCCATAAACACTGATCAAACAAATAGTTCCTGTGTACAAGAAAACAACAAATCAGGGCGTACTTCATGCAATAAACACTGGGTTTAAATAAAGGCTCAAATTAGATACAAGGACGATAGTATATCTAAAATAAAGCCAACGTTACAAGCACACACAAGAAAATGGGAGTGTTGATAGCGCCCCCTTGTGGTGAATATAGAGATAAACATAACTGAGAAAATTAAGTGTGTGAATAGAGGTGTGTATGACACTCGGTGTTGTCCTAAGCAGTTGTTGAGCATCTGCTAGTAGAACAGCTAGATATCCTAATATAGAGTAAAATATGGCAGCTAGAATTAAAAGGTGACACTGTGTTGCTTTGTCAAATTGTCAAAGATTTGGGAACAATGAAGATCGGGTGAACTGGACCTGTATCCTTCACACTCTTGTTATGAAGGTTATACAGCAAAGCACAAATGAGTGATTAATTACCCTCTGGTACGGTGCGTCCCTCAGGAACATTTATATCCTGAGAGTAGTATCGGGTTAAAGCCAACACGGGTGGATGAAGCCTCAAACTTTCCTTAATGCACATGGTGGTGAAGGTCAGGTTACTGAGGTCTTCCCTAGAGTCAATAAAAATACAAAAATAAACTCTATGGCAAACAAAACATGTTGAACAGAAATAGTCTCAGTATATTGATCATCCATCATCTTGCTGGATAATTCTTTTCTGTCTATATATAGTTTTAGTATCCATTTTTATTTTATTAGGAGTTTTATTCCTATTAAACCATAGCAATTTGCTAATTATTAGCTAATTATCACACTTTCATCCATTCATAGGTACATTTGTGTTGTGGAACGCACATTATGCAGCGTATCTCTTACATTATAACGTCCATAAACTGTTGTTCGCCACTTTCTAAATAATCAGAGCTCAGAATTTAGCAGTGCTGTGGCTGTCTTTTGTGCTTTTCTCACCTTGTTTCACAGTTCTAGTGTTGTTTATTCCTCAGCTTACATATCAGAGTTAAAACAGTACACAAAGAACAGCTAGAAATAAAAGGTGACACTGTGTTGCTTTGTCAATGTTTTGCTTAATAGTGAAGATGGAGTCAACTGGATCTGTATCAAGAGACCCACTGTTGTTATGAAGGTTATAAAGTAACACAGATTGCCCTCTGGTACAGTGCGTTCCCCAGGAACATTTAAAAAACTGGATCAGGTCCATTTCGGAGGTAAATGGGTATCTGTGTAGAACTTTAGAAGAGCAAGTCTCTAAGTGATACTAAGCAATGTTCCTCTAGTTGTCTGCTTTTCTCACCTTATTTCATAGTTCTAGTGTTTATTCCTCAGTGTACATTTGTTTCAGACTCTGATAGCGAGCTTGCTGAAAAAACCTGACAGCCTTGTGTAGAGCAGTAGAGACCAAAATATTGAGTTCAGATCTGCCGATGGATCCCTGAGTGAGTCTCTCGTCTCTAAACTCTACCAGTACTTTTACATTAATAATGGACTATACTGAAGCTACTGAACTGAAAAGGTGCCAGCTAGGGGTCTGTGATGGCTTAGTGGTTAAGGTGCTAGACTACTGATTAGAAGGTTGTGAGTTTGAGTCCCAGGTACCCCAAGGTGCTACTGCTGGGCCCCTGAGCAAGGCCCTTAACTCTCAAATGTTAGTCACTCTGGATAAGGGTGTCAATAAAAATGGTTCCAACTATATTAAAACTGTTAACAGTTTTACCATGTCAAATTTTCCAGTCTACAGTTTATAATGTGAATATAATATGAATAAATGCATATAAAAATTGATGGGTCAATTATTCAAGGCTGATAAAATTCATGATGGTCACAGAGAACTTCAAAGGAATAAATGACGTGCGAACCAGGCGATCTCGTCAGTGTCTCGGCCTGCAAGTAGCTCATTGATCTCAGAACGACAGCGGTCTTGATACTCCTGGTGCATGGCCAGATTATACAGAACCCAGGAGATCGCACTCGCCGTTGTGTCATGACCTGAGAGAGAAAGAGGAGACAAACTTCTTTGAGAACTTCCTTATTGCTTAGTATTGTCACATTTCTGCGCTTAATATAAATCTAAAAGTAGTGATGCAAAGCAGCGCTTGTTACCTGCAAACATGAACGTGTTTGCTTGTGCTTTAATCTCCTCATTGGACAGACCTTCTCCGTTCTCATCCTGCCAGAAAATACCATCAAAATGTCGGCACCTTAGTCTCCTCACAGCTCAAACAGGCCACTTTTATGTAAAAGACTATATCTCGGTTAATGTATTCATTTGTTTTAAAATGACCCGCTCTTTTTTGACTGAAGAAGTAAGGTATCGATATCAATGACTAACATAAAGCATCTCTCAGACTCTTCACCAAAAGCATATCATTTCTATAAGCAGCGCTTTGGTTTAAAATACAATAGAGAAAATAAATGCACAACTGCTTTTTCATTCATTTTAATGAATTTTTTAAGTCATTCTTCATCCTTTGAAGAGAATTTCTTCCCTTTTGGTGCAAAGTAAATGTCACTTTGGCTAAACCTAAGTTTGATTCTATTATTACTTATTATTATCCATTATCTCTCTAGCCTCCTGGTGACCCCGTGCTTTCATTGCCGTGGCCCAGGTTCGATTCCTGGGCAGGTCTGCTAACCCAGCCACTGAAGAGTTAACTCTCAGTGCCAGTCCCAAGCCTGGGTTAAATGGGACGGTTGCATCAGGAAGGGCATCCAGCGTAAAAAAAACCTGTGCCAAATCCAAACATGTGGACCAAATAGTGCGCTGACCCCAAGCCGAGAGCAGCCGAAAGAAGAACAACCTCTCTCTCCTAAGTCACAGGGTTGAAGTAACATCTCTCTTACATAACCTTTCACAATATGGTACTTCCACTTAAAGACCCATTCAAAGCTGAACTTTGAGGCAAAGTTGAGTAAAAGGAAATCACGACCATTGACTGTTGCGGTAAGTCTATAACCGGTAAACTGGTATAATTGGTGTATAATCACAGGGTCGATTATTCCTGACTTTCTGCACGTGATCCATTGTGTTTAGTTCTGCCTGAGTAGCGTGGCAGGCTGGGAGCTTCAGCATGCTCCTTAGAATATTAACTCACGCTTACTGCATGAAGTTCAGTGTAGCTTTCAAGTTCAGTGGGGAAAAAAATATTGTTTTATTATTATTGTAATTCCAAAACTGACAAAAATTTGTGGTTAGTCCTTCTGAATCCTAAGAACGCAGCAAGGCATATTTCAGAAATATACTTCAAATAGAATAAAATCAAATACAGTTTTATTTGTCACATACACACTTGTGCACAGAGACGCCATGAAATGCTTTATCGACTGTCTGTGTCATAAAAATAGAATCAATAGGAATAAAACAAGAGGGAAAGTGGGAATAAAAATAGATTATATATAATACGATTATAGTTTTAATAAATTAATAATACTAAATAAATAAATAAATAAATAAATAATATAGAGAGGTATATATGAACGAAAATATATCTAGGAAAAGGATTTGGTCATGTGGTAGCTTTAGAGAAATACATAAATTCAGGATGTAAATTTTAAATGTAAAAATTTATCAAATTATTTCTTAATATGCAAGCCAGAGGTGATGGGTGCAAAGACAAACTCTAGGACATCCTCATCTGTGTGACACCAGATATGCGATAACTATACCTGTGTGCTATGTCCCTGTGATTTTATAACTATTTATCATTTATTTTATAATGTTACTAATGAAATGAAGCACATCGCTCAACTTTATGTGATGTGACAGGTATTGCTGTGGACAAATGTAAGGAGAATTTAGCTGATAGGATTGTTGTGGTGGATTATATAGATTTATGAAAGGATTTTCTTACATATGGTTAAAAAAGGTGGGTAAAGATATGTAATCTTTTCAAGGTTCAAGGTATTTTAGTAATAACTGAATTAAGCAACTTCTAATTGCGGAATGTGGAGGAAACCTTTAAGCTTCCTGTTGCACTGCAAGTTTCCTCATGACTCTTGATTGCATTATATTGTATCTTATATTTTATTAAATATGAACCTACGCCATGTGTATGTCACATGCCGGTGTGATAAAACCTAAATGTTTCTTTCTAAAGACTTTCTACATCAAAACTCCATTCTCAGTTGATTGACAGCTTATTTATCATCTTTGTCCTATTCCTAGTATAAAAGCGAGGGTTTAGCTCAATATTAGCTGAGACAACACACATCCAAAATCCTGAACACACTGTTTTTCTTGCAATATTATCACCAATCCAGTACACTGTATCTTTATCATCTCTGTGCTTGAACTGGATTCAGCTTTAACTTAGATCAAAGCATCTGCCCAATAATTAAACGTAAATATTTATTTACAATCACTCACTCACCTTTGATAGAAGCAGTAACTCTATAAAATCAACTGCTCTCCTCTTGTTGCCTGTCGTGCTAGTTTGTGTGTTATCTGTCCACCCCTGATGGAGGAACTGGGAACGGCGTTCTTGTACCACACTATCAGTGAAGCTGTGGACGATATTGCAGGCCCGACGGAAACGCCGTCCATCTGCAGAGTGCTTATACAGCCAGTTCCAGTGATGAAGGAGGTAGCGCTGCCTCTTCACCACCAAATCACTCAGCTCATAAATGGCAGAGATGTACTCACTACAATTTCTGTCAGAATTACACATAAAACATGTGTAATCAATGACGTCCGGGTGTCCATCACATACTGTACAGCAGTGTGTGTGTGTGAGTGTGTGTGTTCACTCACTCCTGGCATTGGCTATCATAGCTGAAAGTGCATTTCAGGAGGCTGTCCAGAGTCATCAAGCTCACGTGTTCAAACATATCAAAGTCATTCTTTCCTTCTGCCAGCAGGCGGCGCCATTTCTCCTAAATAGCACAGAAACGCAAGAATTGAACACAAAAACTTCACAGAAATCTGGAGGTAGATTATGATCTCTACGTAACAAGGAAGATGTGTCAGTGATAAAGAATAACTCCCTGAGACTACTTTAGGAAGAGACTTGTGGACTCAAAAGGAAAAGGATATTCTCATACACCGATCAGGCTTGACCACCTAATATTGTGTTGGTCCCCCTTTTGATGCCAAAACAGCCCTGACCTGTTATGGACTCCATTAGATCCCTGAAGGTGTGCTGTTGTATCTAGCACCAAGATGTTAGCAGCAGATCCTTTAAGTTTTGTAAGCTGCGACCTCGAGGATACCTACAGGAACTAAAAGACTTACTGTACTAAAGGACTAAAGGATACTTTTGATAGATACTGACCACTGCAGACCGGGAACACCCCACAAGAGCTGCAGTTTTGGAGATGCTCTGATCCAGTGGTCTAGCCATCACAATTTGACCCTTGTCAAACTCGTTCAAATCCTTACACTTGCCCATTTTTCCTGCTTCTAACACATCAACTTGAGGACAAAATGTTCACTTGCTGCCTAATATATCCCACCCACTAACAGGTGCCATGATGAGGAGATCATCAGTGTTATTCACTTCACCTCTCACTGCTCATAATGTTATGCTTGATCGGTGTATACATATATATACATATGTATATATATATACACTACTCACAAAAAGTTAAGGATATTTGGCTTTTGGGTGAAATTTATGCAAAATGTAAAAAGTTCATGCTACAGTGATATTATATCATGAAAGTAGGGCATTTAAGTAGAAGCATGCAATGGTGATTTCCTCATCTCAAACAATTTATTGAAACAAAAGCCAATGTGGGTATACCACAACAAAAAATGTCAATGTCTCAATAATTTGTCATGTGCCCTTGACCATCAATTACAGCTTGACAACGACGTCTCATGCTGTTCACGTGTCGACTTATTGTCTGCTAAGGCATGGCATTCCACTCTTCTTGAAGGGCAGCCCTCAGGTCATTGAGGTTCTGGGGTGCAGGGTTACGAGCCTCTACACGGCGCCTCAGCAAATGGAGTGGCCTGCACTTTCTCCAGACCTGAATCCCATAGAAAACCTATGGGATTCAGGTCTGGAGAAAGTGCAGGCCACTCCATTTGAGGTACCCCAGCCTCCAGCAGCCGTTCCCTAATGATGCGACCTCGATGAGCTGGAGCATTGTCGTCCATGAAGATGAAATTAGGCCTGTGTTGTTCATCCAGGGGCACAATGACTGGATTAATGATGTTATTCAGGTAGTATTGGCTTGTCACTGTACCATTCACAAGATGTAGGGCAGTTCGGTATTGAGTAGACACACCTGCCCAGACTGTAACACCACCACAACAGTGGCTGATGCATAGTGCTCTCCTTGACGTCTCCAACATCGTTGGCGGCCATCATTTCTGCTCAACGTGAATCGACTTTCATCAGAGAACAGCGCTGAGGCCCCCTGGTCCCTCGTCCAACGCAAATACTCCCTGGCCCATGCAAGACGATGACACCTGCACCTGGTGGTCATTGCAGGTCGTCTAGCATGCAGACCACCATGATGTAAACGGTTTCGAATGGTCTGACGTGACACTTGGGTGCCTCTCACCTCCCTTAAATGTGCCTGGAGTTGAGTGGCATTCATCATCCGGTTCCGCAGGGCACTGTTCACAATGAAGCAGTTATCAACGTGGCATGTGGTCAAAGGACGTCCACTTCTATGCCTTTCTGTGACTCTTCCAGTCTCTCTGTCGCAACCTGCTGATGACACTCTGTGACACTCTAAGCTCAGTGGTCACTTCCCTCTGAGAACATCCTGTTTGAAGCCTCGCAATGGTGAGGTACTGTTGATCAGTTGTTAGGCGTCGTCTTGGTCTCATGATGTCAAAATGTGAACAGCAGGATGAAGAGGACTGTTTAAATACCAATTCTAATTGAACCAGAAAATTTATCGGTCGATTCACGGATCAAACACCAGTTGTGAATTTTGCCGTTAAGCACCTTGTTAGAGAACAGCAAGTTATGCAAAAAGTACTGAAACACTGAACAGTTGGACATGTGCATTCAAAAGTGTAGAGAAGGTCAAATTAAGTTCACCTGTAAAGGTTATAGTGCATTTTAGGTGCATCCTGAAATTTTACCCGAAAGCCGAATATCCTTAACTTTTTGTGAGTAGTGTATATATATATATGTTTTATTACAGTATATAGTTACAGTATATATATAGTTTTAAGTACATTTGTTGAAACTTTTCATTGGAATTTTCATCACACAAAAAAAACAGCTCTTTGTAACGGTATATTTGACCATTAACCAAAGTGACAGAACCACAGACAACATTTCTCTTGTGATTTCCTCTTTCACAATCTGCCGAAAGCTGAATATGTGACTAATTATTCTGTAGAGTCAGAAACATGATACATGCAGACTCACATGCATGGTGTTGGTGGAGCTGTTGAAGATTTGAATGTAGTTTTTCAGTATGTCAAAGTGGAAGGCCGGAGTGAGGAGACGACGCTGACAAGACCACTGTTTTCCATTACTCAGCAGAAGTCCCTGTCCTGTTTTACACACACACACACACATTGGAGTAGTAATGGCCTTACACATACACACAATGCATAGTAACTGTTATGAAGGTTTCTGTGGATCCAATAAGCTGTTATTTCAGGCTGCTGATAGACATTTCATTTAGGCAACAAATGGATAAAAACCTACATAAAATCTGAGAAGCAGGTGAATCTCCTGCACAAATAAGAAACACTCAAACATGCCATATGTGGGGCAGAAAGCTGCAAGAACTGAGAAAGCTGCAAGAACTTTTCTTTTCTGTTATTTTCAGCAATTTTCTTGCTTTTTGGCGTCTGCCTGCAAAGACCACATAAGGAAAAGGGAAGTCCGTTTTAAAAATGTAAAAGCAGTCAGTCTGCACAACACCTCACTAGCGAAGTGTGACTTCCTCATGGTTTGGTCATGCTTTATGAAAAGTTACAGTATGTGCTGCAATGAAATGGACACAAGCCTAATCAAGTCAGTTTGTAATCAGATTATATTGTATTGTACTGTCTTTTGTCTTGCACTGTTTGCACACATGCAGCTTATGTAGTTCTGTGTATTGTACTTAGTTCAGTGTTGTTCTCATGCAGCGTGGTCCTGGAGGAATGTTGTTTCATTTTGCACCAGCTGTGTATGGTTGAAATGGCCATAAAAGCTTGATTGGACTTGACTAGTATACGGTATACACAGTATATAAAGGAGAAAATGTCACATTTTGATCACGTGAGGGTTTTCACAGGTCACCTTAGATATTAGCTTTGTTTGGTGTTGACATAGCATTAATTTTTGTTAGATCTTTACCTTAATTTAATTAAAACAAACAAACAGACAAAAAAAAAACCAAAAAAAACTGTGCAGCGGTCCTGGTTAATTTCTTTTAAAACAGTAAACCCAATTTATTTTTCAGTATTAAATTACAGCATGCGAAACAATTGACCGCTTGTTTGGTCAGACAAATCACAACTTGATTTCAAATAACGCTGATTCATACCGAGAGTTTGAAAACTGATCTTGATATATACCGTATCGAGGACTTGAGATCTCGTACCAATCTTTCTTTCTTTCCCTCCCGAACAGATCACATGAATACCTCTTCTGTAAATGGGTCATGAAATGATGCTAATAATAGAAGCAAGTTGATGCGTTCAGACAAATGACCGTCTGACCGGAGGAATGAGAAGGGTCCCTTTATGGTAATTCTGTCAATACTGTAACCTAGTTGATGTTATTAGTTAACTTAACTAGTTAATTTCAGGGACCAAAAAACACATAGCAGAATGTTACAACGTGTGTGTGTGTGTGTGTGTGTGTGTGGGTGTGTGTGTGATATTACTTACCAAGCCATGGTCTCATAAACCCATAGAACAGCTCGTCTTTAACTGTAATGGAAGCTGGTAAGAAAAATATCAACATATAAAAATAAATAAATAAAGAATAATTTTACTCAGGGTCATTTAGGTGGATCTGTACATGTGAACGATGATTGGTTTGAACAATTAAAGTTATAATGCTAGCAATTCACACATGCTACTGGTTATAGTCCAATAAAACATTTACCAGAGGCAAAAAGCAATGGCTTGATGTAGTCAGGATGAAAACAGCGCACAAGGTTATAAAAGGGACCGAGAAACCAGGCACAGGAGTGACGGTAGGTCCTTATCAGCTCATCCAGCTCCTGAAGACCCACTTCATCAGACCGAATCTGAGAGAGAGAGCACAACAAAGAGAAATAAGCAATACGGGTTAAATACATCCATAAACAATATTGGATCTCCAGAAATAATCTTGATACATCTGCATCATTTGCATATGTGATCAGTAGCATCAGGCTTCTTTCATTAATGAATGATAATACATAAAGGAATGCATGCATAAGAATGAAGATACTCAAAGCATGAGAGAAACAGTACTACAGTATAACATTCACATCTTCTATGTTATTATAATAAGCTATAATTACAAAAACCTGCTATTAAAGAAAGCTGCTCGCTATTAACAGCATAGCCACTTGTCTGTTTTAGGATAGCAGCCAAGAATGGAAGAAGAAGCCTTTTATTATCGCCACACACATTACAGCACAGTGGAATTGTTTTCTTCATGTATCCCAGATAAGGAGGTCAGAGCTCAGGGGACAGCTATGATACAGCACCCTTGGAGCAGAGAGGGTTAAGGGCCTTGCTTAATTGCCCAGCAGTGGCAGCTTGGTGGTGCTGGGGCTTGAACCCCAACAACCCAAAGCCTCAACCATTTGGGCTGCCACTGCTCATAACTCGGAATATGACACGGGACATGACATGGTATAGGCCATTTTCAGAGATAAACAAATTAAATTCAGGAAATCCTCTGACTCCTCTGTCACTCTAATCAATCAACTGCAAATATATGCATTTGAAAACAGATTTTCTTTTTCACTCTGTTGGGTTCAGGATCATTTATGGAGAGAAAGAGGCAAAGAGCCAGTCCTAAATCCCAACATGTGATGATTGTGGCTGTTTCCACTGGCAGGGTTTGCTAAGAATTCTTAATCTAGCTAGTTACCCGGCAAGCAAACTCGCTGCTAGGCCACCATCAGCTATTTTGCTGTGCCAATGTTGGAAGTTTATACACAGACCTACTGATGCTAACAGATTTTAAACTTGCTTTTCCAACATTGTTGGTTCATGAAAAGTGCCCTTTTGCTATCACTAGCCCCATTCTGGTACAATTCCTAATCCCCATCCGGGGTCATCAAACCCTTACAATAGACATTCTTAGTCATCTGATGCTACCTGGGTAGGTTATACAGGTTATGTTCAGCTAGTTGTTTTGCCTGTATATGTGTAGCTCAATTGTATTTACTACTCCATTCAATACCTTTCAGATTGATAGAAGATAGACAGCTGATATTCTTGCTAACTGTTCATGTTCTATTACAACAAATGACACCCCTCTGTGTTATACTTAAAACCTTCTTTATATAGCCATGTATTCATGTTTTACCAAAGTACAACAATGATAAACCTTCATTTGAACACTAGCCAGCTTGTTTCCTAGCAAGCTAACACAAGCTACATGTAGCTTTGTAAGCAACACAGGGGACCATTTGAGACAGAGAAATAACATTCATGACTTTGAAAGGAACAGCTAAACTGTTAAAAAAATTTTTTTTTTGTATTCTGGCTGCCAAAAGTGTTGAGAAATCGATGTGTGTAAATGTCCTTATCATTTGAATCTGATAAAGATCTTCTGTGCAAGAACGTTTTCTGTGAGGAACTCAACGATACCGTCAACAGGATGCAGCCAGTGTGGGTTTGATCTTTTGCATCCTGTCAGTCTTTCTCTGGAAAGCTCCCAATGAACTGACTGTATGTACAGGGCAGTATACAAATCCTTCCTTTTGGTTTGCAGCCTGCTTTAAATGTTTTTCCCTGGAGAGTCAAATCAATCAACAGCCACAGTAATGTCTTTCTGTTCCAAAGTGAACGGTTTTCATATCATTTATCTTTCATCTGCTGTCCTATTACACTTATTCTCAGTGTAAGTGTGTGAGTAAGTGTGTGTGTGTGTGTGTGTGTGTGTGTAATTCCAGTCTTCCTGTCTACTATTATTTCTCAATTCTCTTCTGCACTCATATTTCATAATAGAGCATCATGACATTCACAAAATCGAATCTCAATGCAAAACCCTGATGTTAAATACTAAAATAGTGAATTTGAACCACAAGTGTACGATTCAGAATTTCAACCCGAACTTGAATTTGTGGTAAAACATACAAACATACATGTAATATTGTGTGATTGTCTGAAGTCTGAAATTCAAAGTGAAGTATTTGTATCATCATAATTCTTAATTCAGCATTCAGACCCTCTATTAATACACAGTTTCAGCGTTCATTTCAAAATAATGGTGTGAATAATGGTGTGAATCAAATTTAAAATAATAACATGTCCAGATTTAAAAAATTCTAATGACATAATTTTTAACTATTCAGCCCTTAATCAGACCTACTTATCTGTCATCCTTTTCTTTTCTTCTCTTTCTTCGTTTTTCTATTTTATTGTCCATTTCATTCATAACATTCTCTCTCTCTCTCTCTCCCTTTATATTAGACAGACAGACAGACAGATAGAGAGATAGACAGACAGACAGACAGACAGGTAGGTAGGTAGATAGACAGATAGACTGACAGACAGACAGACAGACAGACAAACAGACAGATCAGCTAGATAGATAGATAGATAGATAGATAGATAGATAGATAGATAGATAGATAGATAGATCCCATGAGTGATATCAAATCACTTTGTATTTTTTACTTCTGCTTTTATTTCTTTCTACTGTCTCCTTTTTCTCGTGCATGCTGTAGAAAGTCACTCACGATTCCCATGTGTCCCATGAACCAGTTGCGCTGTGGCGGACAGCTGAAGCAGGAGAGGCGCGTGCGTTTCGACAGCACCTGCGCGAGGCGCGTGAGGAAGACCACCACGAGCGTGAGCGCGCACACGACGAGCGCACCGGACAGGATCCTTAGAGCTTCAGACAACACCGCAGCCATCCTGAGATACAGCAGACAACACTGTGCATCAGTGCACACACACACACACACACACACACACTATACGCATTGCTAAGCGACAATACCGCGCTCACACACTCTTTGGGTAACTTGAATAACGAGATCCCTTAACGTACCCGAAAAAGTCGTGGCAAAATGACACCTAATGCTCTTTGTTAAAATGATATATTTGATTTGTTGCTCACAAAAATGCCGACCTTACCTACCTTCAGATGTTTGCATGCATGTCCTTGGAGTTTGCAAAAATTGTTGCACCAACGCGTTTTGTAATCTGTGTTTTCATCGGAGATAATTTACAAAGCAACTTCCTGGACAGACACACACACACGCACGCTGGCACACACACACACACACACACACATACACGCAAACACTGCCCTATAGCTACTCCTCCATAAAGGTATCAACAGGTTTGGCTTTGACAGTAGATTAGCAGGTTTCCTGAAACCTTTTGTGACTGCTCAGAAACTAGGTAAAAGATCAATTCATTATTTCATAAGCCATTCCCTATTCAGAGCCTGTGTGTAGTTCTACCTCAAGGCTGACAATCTCTATACAAAAATCCTTTCACTTAGTGTGAGTGTGACCTTTAAACTCTATTGACGTGGTTGTGTGTTTTGGTGGCGCAGTGAGCAGCAAGGCCGTTTTGCAACATCGTCTTGAGTTTGAGCCTCCAGTTCCAGGTAACTGGCTGTGTGGGGTTGCACATCGCATTGAGCAATTGTGTTAACTACACAAACTGAGGAAGCAGTTGTGTTAACTGTATAAAACAGATGAAGCAAACTGAATACAAAACTGTGTTTATGGAAATCAGTTAATTCTGTGATGAGAGGGATGATGTACACGACTGATCTGTGTAAATTCAGTGGATTTTTTGTTCTCCCTTTGGTCTGTGTTTTGTGCACTAATAAAGAGTTCAATTCATTTACTTCATTGAAATTTGGACACCATGTAAATGAAGTGATTTGCATTTTTATACACTGCAAATATATGTAATAACAATGTATACTGTGTAGTTATTTAACATTACATTTTTACCATTTAGCAGACACCCTTATACAGAGCATCTTACATTTTTTTATCTCATTTTATACAACTGAGGGATAAGGGCCTCGATTAAGGGCCCAGCAGTGGCAGATTGGTGGACCTGGGATTCAAACTCCAATCAGTAGTCCAACACTTTAACCAATAAGCTACCATATTAACTGGTGGGTTTCCTCTGGGTGCTCCGGTTTCCTCCCACAGTCCAAAGACATGCTTCTAGGCTGATTGGAGTCTCTAAATTGCCTGTAGTGAATGAATGAGTGTGTGTGTGTGTGCCCTGCGATGGGTTGGCACTCCGTCCAGGCTGTATCCTGCCTTGATGCCCAATGATGCCTGAGATAGGCACAGGCTCCCTGTGACCCGAGGATAGATCGGATAAGCGGTACAGACAATGAAATGGAATGGAATTTAAATCTGTCAACACATTCCCAATTTTTAGTGTAGCTCTAAAAATAAACAAAATTCCCATTGGAATATGTTGATTATGCTGTGTCAATCATCTGTTATTTATAAACCTCATCTATCTGTGTCTGTTTATACTGTTTAAGTCTGATTTTATCTGTTAAATTTACCTCTGGAATTGTGAATCTAGTTTTTGACTTCCAACTTGTGTGGATTTTCTTTTTCTTCCAGACACGGAAGACTACTAACAATTTTTTTTTGATAACAAAGGCTTAACAAAGACAAAACAGATTTATATTTAGATTTATCAGTATCAGGAAACCCACCCCATATTCATATGATTTGGGTCCTTGAAAAGAATGTTCATCTCTATCTCTGTCTCCCTGTCTCATACCGGACAGTGATGTCCCATAGCTTCCCATGTGCTCTGACTTCAACTTTGAAAGCTATTTCTGTAATTCTGTATGCACATGAACACACTTAAGAACATGAACATGAACACACTTAATTCAGTAAGTCAGTGCTGAAGATAATAACTGTTTTGTAGTCCTGTGTTTATGAGAGGCTGATAAAGAAGATTACCAAGTAAGATGCTATCTTTCACAAAGCAACAAAACTAAAATCTGTTTTCATGAAAGTATGCAGTCTGTGTTATGTCTTTTCTAGTCTCATCTTGTCTCATTTGGGAAAGAACAACCGTTCTTCATGCTAATCTAAATTGCCACCTTCCACAAGCTACAGATAACCATTAAAAGAATAACCATTATTAGTTAATTCTGTGTTAATCAGTGATTGGGTAACGTGCATTGTGCATGTAATATACACACTATAATGCTAGGCAATAGTGAGATATTTATTTGCTTATGTTTAGTGAATGTCAAGACTCTTAAACGCCAATTTACGGAGACACCTATTTCATTACGGAATATAATTTGCCATCATAATCGGTCATGAATAAATATCAATCGAGAACCTATTAAACTTCAAATATCTCAATTTCTACATGCAGACATGCAGCCCATTTCCCTGCATGATCTACTTATTTATTAATCACAACGCTTGTGCATACACATCTTCATGTATAATACACAACCACATTACTGTGTGATGCATTGTAATAATGTTAACTAAAACCTGTCAATCAAGCCAGTGTAAAATCAGCCAAGTTGGGTTTCAGGAACTTAAGTCTTAAATCAGTCAGTTCTGCTCCATCAGTCTTCATTCTACAATATTAATGACCACAGTAATGGACCGCAGGAGGCTCAGAGCGAATGATTAGACAGGAAATCCCTGCAATAACCCCCAATGATTGGGTAAATAAATAATGGGGTGTTTTAGGTGCCACCTACTGGCTAATCTCTGCTAGATGGTGACTGGAACATAAAGCTAATGAAATATTTAGGTATTAGTTTAGAGTAAGGGGTAATGATTCATGCCCATATTTACATTTCTGGCATTTGGCAGACACCCTTTTCCAGAGCAACTTACAATTTACCCCACTTTTTTTGAGCAATAAGAGCCTTGCTTAAGGGCCCAGTGGTGTCAATTTGGTGGACCTGGGATTTGACCATCTGATCAGGAACCTTCTGAACACCTTAAACACTAACCTACCACATCCCATATATAAAGATCATGCAGGGGAGGTTCAAGAGTTTGATTATTACTGGGGCACAGGGTCCCCAAGAATTTTATAAAAGTACTTAAAATTTCTTAGCAGTGTCCAGGGGCATGCTCAGAAGCAACTGGTAAGAAAACAGCACCAAAGTATTCAATTCTGGAGAATGTTTATTTGTTTGTTTGTTTCCTTAAATCCAAAACTAGCATTTATGGGAACAAACCTACTAACTAATCGCTTAAAAAAGCTTTCACTGATGATGACTAAATTGCGCAGTTTGGAGCAGATTGAATGTGACCACATTAAAAGAGATAAGCATGCGTTCCTTTATCAGTTAACAAGTTAATGTTATAAATCAAATCTCTTCTAACTACATTAGATCTGTCAAACAGGATGTCCTCGTTCAACTGAATACAAATTCACATCTTCTTCTCCTTTCGGCTTTTCCCTTCAGGGGTCGCCACAGCGGATCATCTCTCTCCACCTATCCCTATCTTCTGCATCCTCAACACTTGCACCCGCTAGCTTCATATCTTCATTTATTCAATCCATATACCTCCTCGTTGGCCTTCCTCTTTGCCTCCTGCCTGGCAGCTTCATGTCCAACATTCTCCTACTAATATACTCACTGTCCCTCCTCTGAACATGTCCAAACCATCCCTAACTTTGTCCAACATGACCTGTCCCTCTGATGTACTCTTTCCTAATCCTGTCCAACCGTGTCACTCCCAAAGAGAACCTCAACATCTTACTGCTCATTAACACATCGATAAACGATATTCCGCGTTATACCGGTATTCCTCAAGATCGTACAGTATTATGAAATATCGTCAGACTGCAAGTCGAGGTTTTCATGGAGGAAAGTGAAAGGAGGAGGAGCACAGGAGTAAAGGGGCGGGGCGTGTGACTGGAGAGGACACAGGATATTTTCGCCTCCGCTGGCGTTACCATTAGTCCTTTAAAAAAAAAAAAATTATTAAGATGAAATACATGATAACTTTTAATAAAAAGACACGCCTACTGACAATAAGACTACAAAAATTGAATTGTTTTTAATTTGCAGATAAAGAGATTATCTTGTAAGTTTTTATTTTTTATTTTTTTAATAAATGATAATGACTGATAATAAACAGTAGATACATTTAGACACATACAGAAACTAAACATGGTTAAGAATTGAATATTTGAGAAATTTGTAATAAATAATAAATCTAATATTTATTAATGAAACATACCTAAAAATGATTCACACATTTTTAAGGCTATTAATGGCTGGTCTCAAATTTATTTATTTATTTATTTATTTGTTTATTTGTTTGTTTGTTTGTTTGTTTCTTTACTGAAGTTCAGAAATGAGCCGCTAACCCTAAGACTGCAGCGTTATGTGTATAATACACGTAATACACGTACAACAGTCAAACGTATAGCAGTTATAGCTGCTATAGCAGTGTGTGTGTGTGTGTGTGTGTGTGTGAGAGAGAGAGAGAGAGAGAGAGAGATTACCCCTAGAGGGCAGTAGAACACTTCAGTTGTAGCCCGTTGTTTTAACAGTAGTAGAGAAGTGGCTTTTGAAATCTAATGTATATGAACCTATGAGAACATTACAGAATAATCACATGAAATCAAATTAACATACAAAGGTAACACACAAAAAGGGTGATTCCTGAGAAATATTATGAAATAGTTAAAACTATAAAATGTTTTTAGTATGGCAATAACCAGATAGGTGCTTTGTAGATCAGGCAGATTTTTTGCACTTATTATAAGAAGAATTGTATTCAAACTGCTTAACCTCATTTACTTAGGGTCTCTCTCTCTCTCTCTCTCTCTCTCTCTCTCTCTCTCTCTCTCTCTCTCACAATCTGTTGGAAGCAGCACATCTTTCCAAGTCTGCCTAGCACTAATGGGACAAACTTCTCACCAGTTCCTGTTTCGTCTTTGCGTCTGTGTGTGAATTTGACACTAAATAATAATAGAGTGTAAAATATTTCAGGATATGACCCCTGCTTTGTGGCTCTGTGGAAATGTCAGAATTTATTTATTTATTTTTTTGGCATATTCATATGCCTTTTCACTGTGGGAAAAGTGCCTTCTGCACTGCCTGCAGTAACCTTCAACAAAACTTTATATTTGTAGCACTATGAAGAGCTGAACTTTTCTGGCCTTACCAAAAATACAGTCATAAGATGCAATAAAGTTACAGCAGAACTTTTTCTGGATTTCTCCAGGATGTGTTATAGAATATAAGAAGTTGTTATTTAACTGCCTCTCACCCAAAAGTCTCTTCGTTGTTACGCTGTATGGGACGAACTTTATTTCCTCCCCTCTGTAAGCACAGTCGTTGTGAGTTCAGCTAAATTTTAACAAAGTGTTTGAATGTAAAAGTGCGTTTTAAAGAAATGTCTGTGACAGGACTACTCCTTTTTAACATGCAAATCTATGACACTGTAGCACAAATGTAGAACAAAACAACAAAATGGCCAGATAAAAAAAAAACCTGAAATGATTTTTTTCATGGTTTCATAGTTTGTTAATATTAATATTTTATAAAGAAATGGAGTACACTCATACAGTTGGAGCAGTGAACTGAGCTAAAACATAATTGGCAATCATATGAAGGGATTTGTTATAGAAAAGAAAAAAGAAAAAAAGTAAGCTATATATCCTGAGGGTCAGCATATAAGAAGACAAAGTCCCTGTACTTCAGTTTCTCTTGAATATACAGATGTCATAAATTCTTAACCAGGTCCAGAGTCACATTCCTCATTATTAGCAGTAATTTATAGTAGTTTCAATGGGTGGAATGTATTCATTTATTTCTGTTCTTTCATGATGATGTGATGAATGATACATGATTTGATCATTTTTTGGACAAGTTTCTGTTTTTCTTTTCTTTTAGCTTTGAGCATTATCTAAATGGTCTTGATTTGTGTCCATTGCATGTGGTCCACAGTATAAAAGTCAACTGTTTTACACTTCATGTTCATCTCTTCAATTATACCCCTGCTCCTAGTCTCCTGATTCTTAATTCATCTTACTTCTGGTGAAACAGCAGTGTTCTGATCATCCAGAAAGATTTACAACGATAGTTTTAAAGTTTCAGTGTGTGTATGTGTGTGTGTGTGTGTGTGTGTGAGAGAGAGAGAGAGAGAAAGAGAGAGAAAGAGAAAGAGAGATCCTAGTTTTCAAAGATGTATTTGCACCATTCCAAAAATAAATGCAAAAATATTACACATAAGTTAAAAAATTGGACAGAATAAAGGTGTTTAACAGTGATCCAGTTATCACATGCATCTCTTAGGCTGCAAATAAACTTTTCCATAATCTTAATTCGCGGTCTGATTTGGCTTCAAGCTGCATGAAACCTAAGGTGGCCAGATCCAGCAAAATATTACTGTGGGTTGTGTGGGAAGTGATGTGGCTGGAAACATACTTAAAACATACATCTTAAAAATTCTTCAAAACTTTTCATGCTAGGATTTACTTATAGCAGCAATGTGAACCATGCACAAATGGGATTTCTGTGTTTGCACCTGCACCAACAACCTGTACCAAGACAGGGAAATGCACCAGGGTTCAATTCATACAGAGTGAATACCGCATACGTGAACAAACCATAACGTGTCTAGAGTTAGACATTTTTTTCTACGCTATTTGTACAAAAATGATTGTGACATGATCGTGTTTGCAAAGTGATTCAGGATAATAAAGCTTACGTTAATTAATAGATCATAAATAATGACCTCCAAACTATGCTATGAACTCCATTGCAAAATATTCTCTAAGTAGCAGAACAAGATACAAATATAACATTCAGACTTGGACTAGAATGAACTAATTGTATTCATCTGCAGCTGAAAGCGTCAGAATCATAAATACGTGACTAAAAATGTAATAAACCAATAAATATATTCATGATCTTATTTGGCAACACCAAATCTTTATCTGCTCCTAATCTGCACCTCCGTGAGGCTGGAAGGTGTGTTATGTGTGTTGCGCTGTGACACTGTGGCTGTAGATGTTCTCCCTGCCGCTGAATTCCATTAGTCTCCGTAGTTAACACACTCTCTTAGTTTTGAACAATGTCTTTGCTTGAGTTTCCCCCGTAGAGACAAGAGAGCAATTCAACAAACCCTAAGCCCCCCGCCTCCCCCTCTCTCTTTAATTTTAGTAATTATCTGTAGCTGGGGGAGGTGGCAAATTGGATTAGCATGGAGAGTTTTCAGTCGAGTGATCTCCCTCCGTCGCCCCGTGTGGTGACCCTGGACTGATAAGGAAAAAGGCATCAAAGAGACATTTTTGGAGTGCAGGTGGCCTGCAGGGATCTCTCCGAATCAGTTTTTAAGCTGCCTGAAGGTTAGATTATGCTATAAATACATATCCACAGACATTATTTCTTTTACCTGCTATTGTAGATGTTATCATAATGTCTGGATCCTGTGCAGAAGTGCTGTGTAAACATGTGCAGGCAGATGGCTGTGTTGCATTTAGATATCAGTAAAACCTGCTTATAATACAACATAATATTTAATACATAATGATTTGGGTTTGTCCAAGCTCGGTGTCACTAGTGCATGCAACTAGTCCATGCAATTCACGTGCATTTAAACAAGACAGGGATAAGATTTTTTGTGCATGAGCTTAAATGTGAATCTCTATGGACCCTTAAGCACTGACATATACACCATCCTCACAGCAATTTAGCAAATAATATATAACTACAGTAGGCCTTTTTTTTTTTACTTAGCTTGGTCTAATATTAACACATAATCAGCATTATAATATTATCTTGGTTGATGCTTCATTACTGAAATATAATTAGCAGCACTTCATTATTAGTAAACTTTTCCCTCATCCATCAGCAAAAACAATGCCATCAAACCAGCGTTATTGAGAATGGCGAGGTCTAAATACTGAGGTGCCCGCTGAGAATGAATGTGTCATTCAGGAGAAGGAAATGAGCAGCTTTCTCTCTGCTTGTTCTGCATTTAGACAGCAGTTTGAAAAGGCCTTTAATCCTCCACTTCCTACTGTGCCATACACAGAAGGAGATCAAACAGAGTAGAGACACACTCTCTGCATGGCCCAGCCATGCCTCCCCTCCTTCATCTTGATGCACAATGTTGTGGAGGGAAAGAAAATCGCTACAGTTACGGCGAACGGCAGCTCTGTAAATAGAAACACATCTAGACGCAAAGTAGTTTGCGGGTAAAATCTAATGTAGAATTAATTATAAGCTAGAAACAATGACTGGACCTTATGGTTTCGGGCTTTTTATCAATTCTGCATTAGAATAGAGATGTGTACATGTTTATAATGTTTCTCACGGTGTCAAATCTGTTATGATTCACACGCCACAAACAAGAAGTAAAGTGAAACAAGGTGTACTATAAATTTTCCACAACACCATGTTCTGAAATGCTTTATTCTCCAAAGTGCCAAAGTGCTACTAAGTTTTGTATTCATTAATGAACAATAAAATAAATGCACAGTAAAATTTAATGCACTGGATTGTAACAAGATAGCTCCTGTTATCACCAGCAGATATAAACAGCCGTTTCCTTACCCTCTGCTGTCTATTGCAAGTAATAAGATCAAAAAAATAAACATGGCTTGTTAAGCTACAGAGAAACCAGAAAGACCTCAAGACTCTTTAATTCTAACTGTTACAAAGCACTGACAATGGAGACTCCTTCCATAAAAAGCTAATAAATGAATCAAAAATATCGCATGTTTCCGTCTTTGTTCAATTAGCCTTAGATCCTGTTGATTTCTTCATGATTTCATGATTTCTTCCATAGAAATCCATGGATCTTAAGTTGTTGCTATAGAAACAATATCAGAGCCAGTGCATTACTATAAACTTGCAATTTTGAATTAGACTGAACTACAGTCTGAGCTGCCTGTTATAGACAAACAACTAATGTCTAATGACTAATATTTATGTATTCTTAATTACCTTTAAATAATTAAGTGTATTAAATGATATGAATGTTTAGGGGCGGGGTTATCATCTGTGTCTTTATTATTATGTTTGATTAAAATAGAATCTTGTCCAAACATTACATAGTACACTAAAACTTTGTATGTATAATGAATTTTTTTTACTGACTATGGTTTGTTTGTTATGTATATATATATATATATATATATATATATATTTTATTTCTTACATATATACACATTTAGGCACTGTTGGAGAACTTTGAAACATCTACAGTACTTCAGTAACCGAGAGCCTAGTGAAGGAGTAAGTAGAGACATAGATCATATACATATCTATCATTTAAAGCAGTGTTTGTATAGATGATGAGTTTCTGGTTCGAGTCCCAGCTGTGTTTCCATGTCAATCATGGTTGTGCAGGAGGACATGATTACCCATGGTCATGTAGCTGACATGACAAAAGCGGTGTTCTTCTCCGAGTGCTTGGTGTAACTTGACAACACCATAGCTGGAGAAGATCCTGTGGCAGCCATCATTTACAGCAGAGGAAGCATTTGCTGGAGTGAAGCATGTTTGTTTCACTCAGCCAGAAGAGCTCAGTAAAGACACTGTCATACCCAGCCACTGTTTTTAGATCGTTTCCGTGCTTAAACGTATGAATTGAAGTGTAACGTGTGTGGTTTAATGGAGACTGCACTGACCTTGTGGAATTTACACACCGTAAAACCGTTGGATTTAGCTTGTATATGTTAGTGGTATGACTTTTCAGCTACCGCGGGAACTGAAATTGTTAGTACAGCAAACAATTATTATTATGGAACTGATTCTTCCTCTCAGCGGATGGGCTGAAATGTACACACCGGTAGACAGACACAGGCTGTGCTCAGTTACACATGATTTCATTTGATTTGGTTATCACCGGGGCCTGGCTGAGCACTGAGGACAAATCGGTAGGTGTAATCCCACCGTGTCACACTTGGACCTCAGTTATTTAGGCTCAGATTTAATATTCATTACTTTTGCAGCTTGGCTGATTTTAAGAGGCTCTCTCCCCTAGTCTAACCCCTCCTTCTGCACTCAACCTCACCACCTACAGGATGTCTGTGCTCTGGCAGCCTGTCTTCAGGTCAGGAGTAAAGAGGAGAAGATACATAACACCATGATCAACATATATATAAAATCTATATCCTATATCCATTCATTCTGATTGTGTCCACTCTTAAAATTGTAATAAATTATACCTTTTCTTATCTTTGGGATGGTACTCTCAAGGGTACATCTAAATTAATTAATTAAATAATTTATGGTTTTATTTATTTCTTCGAAGTTTTGCTTGCATCTTAATTTATTGTTATTATTTTTTATTTTATTTTTTTTTATGAATTTTATTTTACAAAACTTCACATTATCCACATTTCCAGGTGAAAGATATAAATATTTACATACATATAAGACATAAATATTGAAAATATATGCCTGTAAGGTGGTAAATTTATAGTTTGGACCTTTTCATTGCTTTTTCGTGAGAGTCTGCGTTGATTGATTTCTATTTTTATTTTTATTTATTTTTATTTCTCACATACTTCTTCAGTTGACCTGCTTCATTCATTCAGGTAAATTCCTTTCAATACATCCTGAGTGCTATATCTTGCCATGTCTGAAAAAAAAAAGAGAAACAAACCCATGAGCATCGTGTTTTCACGAGCAGAAAAAAACACATTAACTGTGACTAGAAGGCTTATTTAATTGGTTTCCGCAAGATTATCTTCATACAGATTTGAGGAATATGATACTACTACTAATAATAATATTAAAAGCTTGAATAGATTTGGATGCACTCTATCTGGACCTCACAGTAATGCGTCTATGTTTAGCTACGACGCAGGAATAAAAGCCTCTCTCTCTCTGTCTCTCTCTCTCTCGCCAGCTGAATCTGTGTTCTTCCCCATCATCATTTTTGTGATCTATGTGAGACAGACAGCATTTCAGTTCCTTGTTCCAAGATAAAACATCTGTTGGCTATTACATGACCCCAGCAGAGGCAACTGTGAGAAGCAGGATGGGTCTTTAGAGAGCTTTAGAGAGCATGTTTGTGAATATTTTTATCTCCATTCACTATAAGTGTGTGGTGTTTCTTTCTTTCTTTTCTTTTTTTTTTTTAAAGAAGAAAATCTTTAGCTTGAGAGGAGGGAGTTGAGTTTTTTTCTCTTCCAAACGGGTAGCAATTTCCCTCCATTTAGTCCCTGAGTGTAATTAGCTTGAAGAGATTGTGGAGTGAGCAGCATATTCACAGGACATTAACTTGCTCACGTCCTCCAGTTGCAGGGAATTAATAGGAAAGATTAAAGTTTAAAGCCATTATGGCTCAGAAACCGGCTTCGCAGAAAAATGCACTAGCCTGCTGCTGTGTGTTCGCGACGCCTCTGCCCGTATTTTGATAAAGCGATTCGCGAACATTTGCAAGGAAAGGCGTCAGGTGAGTTAGTTAGCAACGATAAGCGGCGGAGAGAGAAAGAGAGTGAGTGTTAGATCTATATAATGATGTGTTACACAAACGATCACGCTGGAATAGGTTAAAGTGGGCAGCTTGCTGTGGAAATGTAGACAAGAGGAATTCCATTATGCACAGAATCCAAAACTCAGATAGTAAATCATCACATTTTATATCACGGATTTAACAGTTTATTCCATATTTTATGGTTTTATTCATAATTGAGTGTCTCATATATTTGTCTTTATCCTAATCATAAAGAAATGATTCTGATGGATAAATTCAGCAGTCGTTTTATCTGCTCAGAAAGATATCTTTATATTTATACCTTAATATTTCAAGATCCAATGGAGCCTGGCTTTCAGACCACACCTAAAGAATTTTGCATATTAAAAGTTATTAGGTTGAGACATGAAGAAATTTAATCATCCATAACAGTCTATTCCAAGAGCTGATTTGAAAAACTTCAGTCTCAGTCGCTCGGGCAAATCTATTTTCCATAATTCAGTACCTGGCCTTACAGAGGCTGGTGATTCATTTGTGTGTATTAAGCTCGGGTTTTATTAGATCCGAGACAAATTTTGGTGTGGGTTCCATAGATCATTAAGCATGAGGTAATTTTATCCTTGTTTCCCTAATGATGGCATAATGGAGAGCGAATTTCTTAACTAAAGAGCACAGAATGCTCTGAAGGTCGTCCTCATCTGCGAGCTCCTTCAAGCGCTTCTCCTCGAGATTGGAAAAGTGGGGAGCTTTTGGAGCAAGTCATTAATAACGGTAAAGCTCAAAGCCTATTTGTGTCTCACTTTCTACTTTTCATGTTGCTATCTCTCTATCTTGGAATTTTTTTTTTTTGTCTTTTCACTTTCTCTCTTTCCTTCTGTTCGGAGTGCTGATGGAGCAAGGCTGGGGACTGGAGCATGGTGAAGTAGGCTCGTGATTGAAATTTTATGTATGGACTTTCACCATTTTACTTATTCATGATTAAGAAAGGTTAAAGAGAGAAGGTGCAGAGAGAGAGAGAGAGAGAGAGAGAGAGAGTGAGTGAGAGAGACTATAATCTTAAATGCCAAGAGTATAATCTCCATTTGGGCTTTGGCGCAAAACCTAATTGGCATTAGAATTCTGCTGAGGACTCGAATACTAGGTACTTTATCCTCATCACTTTAGATATTGTTCCAAGTCAATCATTTGTCAACATGATGCATGATGGGTAGAACCCGGCTAATCAACTCTTCTGTCTCTTCTGGGCTGTGGAGACGTCTCTGTACATCTCTGTCCAGAAGAAAGGTGGAGATTGGGAGAATGTGTAGGATACTGTGGCCCAGAACTCGACAAAACACACCACTAGAACACACTCATCCGACAAATCTTTAATGGTATACAATATACGGTGTAGGAGCTACTAAATATGCAATTAGACGCCATTGTGAACTTTTTAATGCTAGAACATCCTCACACACTTATTAAAATAAACACGATAGAGACTAAAAACCCCTAAACATTCTCTCCTCCCCGAGCATCAGTTTTATTCATGACGAACATTACAATTTTTCCCTCAAAAGTGAAACAACTCACATGTAACACATTATTCCTCTTATTAGCCTTCTCTAATTTGAATTCATACAAACTTTCTCACCAAAAAACCCTTACAAATTAATTAGCAATATGGCCTCAAGTTAGAAATTTGTAGTCATTTACATGACTTAATTTGTATGAAACGTGATAAATGACACAGTGATCCAACATCATCACCTTTGCTTGCTACATGTTTCATTAGAATTTGAAAGCAAAACTAAATTTTATTAAATTATTGAATTAATAACAACATTGAGAGATTAACATTTTTTAACTTTGGCTCAAAATAATTTTTTTTTTTGCTCCAGTTTAACCTGAATAACTAAACTCATAATTTGTCATATTTGAGAAGAGTTGAGTTCAAAGGTGTGTCTTGGTTATATATATAAATGCATTATTCCTGCCCAGTACTGAATAAAGGTTGTCTTGATTTTATGTACATTGTAAGTGACAGCAAAGGCAATAACTGTTGCTAATTGCTTCAATCCAAATTTTCCTATCCCTGATGTTTTTTTTGCTTGAAAGGCAGGCACTTGTGCTTAAAGGCCCCATCTTGGCAGTGTATAAAGTAGAAAGTATAAAGTACCCAAAAGCCACACTTGAGTAAAAGTACAGGTATTTTGTTAGAAAATTACTCAAGTAAAAGTTAAAGTCACCCATTTGAGTAAAAGTCTTAAAGTATCTGAAATAAACTGTACTTAAGTCTCAAAAGTAGTATTTTCATGAATGTATTCAAGTATGGAAAGTAAAAGTAGAAGTAAATGACATTAATAAAAAAGCAAGACTGTAATAATTTGGAGAATTATGAATTTTATTCTGTATTGCTTTCTTTCTTAAACTTCTCAATAAGTGCACCACCTAAAAAATAAGACTTGCATGAAAGAAAGAAGAGGCCTTTAGAACTGCATTGTAATGAACTGTACATTATTAGTGTTTCCATACATGTGCACTTGTAACTAAGGCCATGTCCACATGTAGCCGGGGATTTTTAAGAAGGGAGATTTTTCTCTGCATTTTGTCCTTTCGTCCACATGCTAATGCAGTTTGAGGTAGTTTAAAAGGGAGCTTTTGGAAGACTTTTCCAAACCTCCGTTTTCAGTGGTGTTGTGTGGACGGGTAAACGGAGATTTTGAGGAATTGACGTCATCGTCTGTGTGCCGGTCTCCTTGACTTGACGTCAGCTTTGTTTATGAATATATTTTGTGCAACAGCAGACTTACGTAAACTACTGACTGTGTTAACGTTGTTTACTTGACTTTTTACATGTGTGCACACACACGTGAAGTTACTCACACATTACGTTAATAAACAGAGGGACCGGAATGTAATACGGAGCTCACTGCTGCTGCATACAAAACTCCGACAACGCACACAGCGATGGTGGTTTTGGACGAGACCCGGTCGGACTCCTACATTCTACAATAAAATTTTCGCATGTCAAGGGCATCGCTTTCCCGTGACGCACCATTGTTGTTAAACTACTGGAACCAGTAATAAAGTTTATCTAGGCTTCTGATTGGCTAGGCATGCTCCTGACAGCACTTAACAGGGCGTTTTTGTTTTCATGTGGACGAAGATATTTTCTAACACGTAGGTCAAAAAAATGAAGTAGAAAAATTTTTTTAAAAATTTTTTAAAAATACCCAGCCACGTGTGGACATGGCCTAACGTCCACAAAATTCCTTTACCGCAAATTTGGACAGAGGTTTTTTTGTAGTAACGAAGATGCCGAACACAAAATGTATCGGAGTAAAATTAGAATTTGTTTCAAAAAAGTAGTGAAGTAAAAGTTGGCAGAAATATAAAAACTCATGTAAAGTACAGAAACTCTCAAAAAATACTGAAGTACACCGCTACTTAATTAATACTTACACCACTGCATCCTGGACACTATTAAAAAAGAACGATAATTTGCAAAATCGAATCTAAACTAAGCTCGGAACTTTCCCTGCATTAATATCGATGACTATTTTTCATTTTATTGAGTCTCCAGCTCATCAACCCAAGACAAGGTCATTATTTACTAGCAGCATAAGAGTCACAATGTGCATATTACATCAGTTTCGATCATAATAACAAAAAAGCTTAGTGTGAAAAAGAGTTACAAGGACCCTCTGTCTCCAGACCAGATGAATCACCATGCAGAATCCCGGAGAAAAACTCTAACATGGCAAAATGTCGCTTTAATAGTCACAGACATTTTCTTTCCTCTTCTATCTTTCACATCAAGTTTAATTGGAAAAGAGGCAGAATTCACTTGGAAAGGTCCAGGAACAAACAGGACAAAAAGAAAGAAATAAGGCTGACAAGATGATCGATTACCTGTAAGTCCACCTGACACAGAAATTAGAGTTTTTTAATGACGGCTGCTTCTTCCTGGACATGAAATTCAAATGCTCTGGGCGAGGATCTATCAGAGCCGTCAGGCGTTCCTTAGGCCTGAATGCTCCTAGCACAGCCACTCTGTCTCTGTCACCACTGAGAGGGACATGGTTATTACTGACATGCCTTTGTATTAACCGCCGTCGTTCAGACGGAACACACACACACACACACCTCATCACACACACACCTCTTCCAGGTGTCTGAATTGCAGTTGCAAATGATGCCGGTTGCATAGAAAAGTAAATGGTCTCAGGTTCATTTTCAGGACTTCTTTGTTTTGTTAAAGCATGTCAGACAGAATCCTGTCGACGTTTGTAAAAGGAGAAAATCTCAAATCCCTTCAGATCTCTCAGATTTTAGCGGGTGCTCACTTTAACTTTCAAACTCCGCATCAGTTAAAAGCCTTGATCATTCTGCTTAGATCCTGTGTTCGAGCGCTAAGCTCTGGCGAATCCAAAGGACAATACTAGATACAGGACGATCAGGAAAACACCCAACCATGCGCTGACTCTGTGGAACATACCATTAGTCAAGCATTTTATTTCTAACCGATTAAATGTCTCACAGAGTTAAAATAACCATCCATGAAGGAGCAACGATTTACAGTTGATTTCCTCTCTACAATGGTCAAATTATTTACATTGGCTCTTTTTTTTTTCTTTCCTTCTCTTTCTATACCCGATTTTGCTGAACCATAAGGAATTATCGGTTTGTGCCATTGACAGCTTAAACAAACCCTCGGAAAAAACAAAAACAAAAACCCTAAAGACACGGTAAATTCTTTAGAGTCAGCTCCATGGTTGTTTGTTGGACTAATCTGTGTCTATATTATTATCCTTTTGATTAATCAGATCTTGGTGTTAGTGCACTAAATCTATTTAGGATTACAGCCGAATGAGTGCAGATTGAATACAAGCAATTTAGTGCTTGAGAGGGAAGAAAAAAACTCAAACTAAATGATGTAAACATCTTGTAGACAATTCAGCTCATTTTCTCATCTTACGTGACGTTAAAACTGAGCCAATGACCCAAAAATATAATCAATTATAAAATGAGCACTTTATTTCACTGCACTGTGTTAGTTAAGCCACTCGTTTTTCCCAGGGTCACTAAGGACTGACCACAGTTTACGTTTACGCCACAATATCTTTTAGACATTACAGGAATTTTCAGTATTCAGATGCCTTCAGTCAACATGTTATATAAGCAATAATAATAAAAAGAAAACATAAAAGTAAAGAAAAAGGAGAAAAACCATGGGGGGGGGCAGAGATAAGTAAAGTAAATGAGTTTCTAAATTTTCAGAATATTTTAAATGATCGGTTACTACTGATATTAAAGTAATGCTACATCACATTGATTGTGAGACTAGAGTTAAAACCTACAGTGTCTGTGTTTTGCTGATTATAGCACATCACATCTGCATTCAGTAAACATTGACACAATGGCAGATGATGTAAAAATCAGGGCTTGAATTTGGGGTGAGGAATTTCATTTTACTTCATTCATGTCCAATACAATTCATTTCATCGATAGAATTTCAGACTGAATACAGAACGTCAGTGAATATAGTCTAAGATTCGGAGCTGCCTTCTGGTTGATCAGATAATACTTGAACAATATAGCAGGAGCAAGAGTGCAGTTATACCATAGGTCAGTAGGGCAAATAGGGTAGACAAAAAGGGGGCTTTTTTACACTTGAAATAACCCTAGGTGTTATTTTGTTAAATATTTTTACATTGCTCCTACTTTACCCAGCATTAGACAATTCATCCAGAGCAACTTACATTTTATTTAATACAACTGAGCAATTTAAGGTTCAGGGCCTTGCTCAGGGGCCCAGCAGTGGCAGCTCACAACCTTCTGATCAGTAGTCCAACACCTTAACCACTAATCAACTACTTTCCAATGAATATTCCTAAACCCTGGCTTAACCTTAATATATGTATATTTTTTACAATTTCCACAACCATGTTTAGATAAATACAGCATGCGACTGCTTTAAATAATGGCTTGTCTTTCACATGAGTGAGAAACAAAGCAGAGGTCTAAGCAGGTATTGTTATCTTTCATAGCTTTCACATTTTTTTTTTTTTGCCTGTTTAAGTTGTCTAGTTGACCAGTTGACCATCTACATATTTCCCCCTCGATGATCCATGACGTACAGTGTTTTTGCCGCCTGCCGCTACCCAACCATTTTTGTTAAATGTTGCTACGTCCTAGTTTTCACGTGCTATGAGGCGCAAGCCGTTCAGTTTCTATTGGGCCTCTGTTGCAGAGCATCAAGCCATATTATTCTAACACCACATCCTTTCACACTGTACATGTTTGGCACCGAAATGTGGGGTTAACTCTGCAAAAGCTGTGCAAACTCTGCTTCATAAACCCCAGAGTTTCAGTACACATGGTTAAAAGCAGGGTTTTAGAAAGACCCAGGGTTAAGAACAGTATGAAAAGCTTTAATAATTCTTTATGCAGGATCACTGCTGTACCTTTGATACATTTCCATTCATGTCCCGAGGCTGCTGTACAGTACGGCAAGCTAGGCTGTCAGATTTCTTGAAATGTTTCTCTTCTAAGATCTCACTTTACTTTTTTCAAGTACTCATAGAACTCTAATTTCACTAATCTAAAAAATGTAAAAAAAAAAAGCGACAGAGAAGCACCGAGAATTGTAAACAGATTGATTAGAGATGTTTCCAATTGATATTAGATCCACAGTGACGGAGGAGGGAGGAAGAGACAGTAACATGCACCAGTGCGTTTAAATCTATACAAACGGCTTGTGTTTGACATTGATGAATGGAAGTGCATAGAATATGCTTTAGTTTAATGCATTTGCTCGACTCGGCTAAGTTACTGTACATGTTCCCAAACACGGCCTAAAGTTTCTTTTACAGCTACAGTTGTCATATTAAGGTGTGGACAATATTCCAATATTATCCCCCAACCCCCCCTATCCCCGATGCAACTCTTGCTTTGTTCGGTTGTGTACATTTCCACAATTCAAAACACAATTCTTGTTCATTTTATATTACAAGATATTATAATATTTGACAAGTCCATAATGTGTTATGTGACTGTCCATGCATTACTGCTGACTTAATGGAACAGAAGTGTGTTTGTGTGTATAGGAATATAGAATAAAGAGATTGAGGCTGTCAGTCAGGACGCTTTCTTCCAAACGGAAACGTTGTCTTTGCATCCATTGTAATATCCACTATCCATGTTCCCGAATGTTCCTGGAGAGAAACATGATTATCTGGTGTGAAGAAGAGCATAATGCTGTGTGTCTCTTTGACATTTTCCCCATCACCTCACAAGACCAAGACGTTGTGATCCGTCTACATGATACCTAGACTTCATAGGAAGATTTAATTCTACACAACAATGATGAACCTGGAAAGGTCCAGAGATCCTTTTCGGTTTTACGCCGTTGTCCTTTGCAAGTCTCTTCATAGCAAATTAGAATCAACTTTAAACAGAGTTACAAGTCATTTTGTTTCTCAATATTCAAGGAAATTAATCATTCGTATCTTATATGATAGAGGCAGCTGGCTGGTAAAATACTGAATATTAAGTAAGACCTCCTCGACTCACGTCGCTATAAGATTTTTACACACCTTACGCCAATGAAAATGCTGTTTTTGTTTAATTTGTAATTAAACAAGGGAGAGATACTGATGTCACATGCCAAAGTTTATATAATTATCAGCAGCGCAGGGTTCGAAAAGGCAGCGCTAATTCAAAGTCAACACTTTATAGGTCTAGTCAGAAATAATTTATGACCTTCATAAATAAACTCTTACTCGTAAAAAAAGAAAAAAAGAAAAAATAAGTCCTGTAACCAGTCGTTACTGAGCTGTAGAAGTTTGTTTTACTCGTGCCATGTTTTATGAAAGCCAGAATTTACAAGCTCATTTAAAAGCGCATCCTCAAATGGTAGACTGTAATCAATTAAGACGTTAATGCAAAATCTCAGCTGAAGGTCCTTTCACTGGGACAAAATGTGGACATCCTACTGACAATAGCAGACACCAGAAGAGTTTTCATATTTTTATGCTGTTCATTTACTCTTTAAGTTGTTAAATACAGTGGAGCCAAGTGGTTGAGTCCAGTTCTTGGGTCACACATCTCCAAGCTGGTATATTTCCTGACGTGTAATTCTTCTAGATTTGATCTAAGTGCAGTTGTTAGTGGTGAAGGAAGATCTAAGTGACTCAGTAGTTGTTCAGTGAATTACTTGCATGCATGTTTTAGGCTTTACAGCATGGCACTGGTGCAGGATCCTGCCATGGCATTGGTCATCAAAAGGACTGTTACCAGCAACACTATATTGATGCTTAACATAGTCATTTTGTCTCTTACTATATACTGCCTCACAGCTCCTGGATTGGGTCCTGAGCTCGGGTTACTGCCTCTGTAGAGTTTCTGTGCATGTTCTCTTTGCATCAGTGTGGGTTTCCTCCCACCAGGAGTAGGATAGCCCATATGAATGTGTGTATGTGTGTGTGTGTGTGCAATGTGATAGCCTGGCGCCTTAGCCTGCGTATACATTCCAGTCTAACTCCCAATGTTCCCCAGACTACATACATAGTTTGTGCAACTGTGGGCATTTTTTAGTCAAGAAAAAAGGAAAAGCTGTGCAGGATTGTATAAGAAAAGAAACCTTACTGAGGTTGAAGGAGTGTTCTTGTTTTGGGGTAAAAGTCAGTGTGTGTGTGTGTGTGTGTGTGGGTAAACACACGGGAGTGGTCATGCTTTTGGGGAGGTGTTGGAGCATCTGTGTGCAGCTGAAGAAGGAGATTGTGGGAGGAGGTAATTAAGGGTTCCATCTCACAGAGCATTGTTTTAATACCTCTTCTCCACTATCTATCTCAGGTAATGGGGTGTGACACACACACACACACTTATGTAAGGAGCACCTTTGTGTGCTTCTTATACACCTAGTCCATAAATGCAGGTTTTAGCAACCGAAGACTCTCCAAACCGATCTGTTTATTACCTTATGGAGTATTTATACTACTATAACTGTTAGTGCTACTGAATGCTTGATTCTGATTGGTCCACAGAAGGTTCATGGAGTCTTGTATGCTGGACGATCAATGTCTGAATAATCAACAAATCAAAAAAAACAGTAAGCTTTCATATGGTGATATTTTCTGTAAGGTCACAATTACTGGAAAAAGTCTCAAGTATCAGTTCTTTGTAGAATTCAATAATAGAAGAGTCTTCAGGACAGAAGTTTCTGAGTAACACGACAAACTGCATTTTATAATTTCATGAGAGATAATTGAAGTGAGGCTGGTCAAGGAGCAATTACCTATAACGTAAATGATAACACGAACTAACTTATTTCACCGAAATTCCACAATATTGTCTATAAATTTACTATGAATCTGAGTATAACTGAGTAAAATATGAACTATTGTTTATTACAGTCTTATAAATTGCCATGTTATAAAAGCACTTCTGGATTAAATTCGAAATTTATTTCCCTTACGCCTAGCTATAAATACTCTAACGTACAATATAATGCTTCTTACTGTCTGGTGACCTAGAATTTGCTTGTAGATTAAGAAAAATATTATTACATCATAATAAATAGATTAGAAAATAGAAGAAATGTGCAGTTATTGGAAAGCAATCAACTTTGTACTCGTAGCAGTGACTTCATTATTTGTACAAAGAGCATGTCAATTACCAATTTCATCTAATAAAAGCGTAAAACAAGCTCTGGTATGGCAAGATGTACCACAGATAGCTATGCCTTCTCTCCTTATGCATGAAGGGTGCAACCAATCAAATTTCAGATTCTTAAAAATGTGCAGTGTTAACAGTCATAAGCATTAATGATGGTTTTGAGATTCTGCCCTAAACCTTGTTAACACTAATGTTAATTATTTATGTTAGAAAATAAAAATAAAAAGGCGGTAAAACGATAAAAGACCTGGAATTAGTAGACAGTAGGTCTGTTACACACCGCAGTAATTCTGTTTGAATAGTCTGACCTTTTTATGCAGAACTAAGACAAATAACCATCAGTGCACTGAAAGTCATCATGAATCATAATGAAGTATTATAAACTACCTTCTCGGTTATGAAAAGTATTGCGTAGCCGACTCTCCTGCGAAACACCTCAGAAAATAATTCACTTTTGATAAATGTCCAGAGGGAAACCATTAATTCTACATCTAAGAAGTTTCAGAGTGGGAAGAGCTTCATAAAGACACAGCTGAAAATTCAAACTTGAGATCTATCTACAAAATAAACACACACTGATCTACTCCAGAAACTATTTTGATCAGGACACATGAAATTATTTTCAGACGCTCTGTAAATGTGTAATTGTGTTCAAAACTATATGTTCGCTCATATCCGTAGTGATGTCCGGCGTTGCTCAGCCCCCTGGAGTACAACTGTTCCCGACAGCTACGGCGGAGAATGCAAAAGTCTCAGTCACTATGGCTAATATCATGTTTCTCAGCCAATCCCTCACCATTTTTTGGTCCTAATTGGCTATTTTTCTTTATAAGAAATTAAGCATTCAAACTTCATTTGCATCCTTATTTTTCAATTTGCTGCCGTTGTAGTTTAATTTATTCCATATAATTCCTTTCACTGAGAAGGACATTAATCATTCCCCATTCCTCTTACTGCCAAGGGATGTGTCTTCGCTCTTTTCATTTAATCGATATCATGAACGCTGCGTTTCTTTTCTTTTCTTTTTACTGAATATGAAAAAATATTTTTTTTGCCAAAAGCTATCAGCTTGTTTAGTGCTACGAAACTGACAGCTCACTTTTCCTTGATTGTTTCAAATACATATTGCGGCTAGGTTTCTCAATACAGGAAACTATCAGGAGACTTAAAAGGTCACACATCCTGACCTTTCTGAAAAGCTTATCTGGAAATATTCAGAGGTTTTGATGATGTTGATCTATTATAGTTGTTTCCTTGGCAGACTTTATGTTTCTTAAACATAATCATATAAAACACGTACGCTACAGAGGAAGTCCTTTGTGAAAGACTCATGGCAGAAATCAAACATAGCAGTTACAAAGCTCTGAAACCTTCTAATAATGATAATAATCATCTTTTAAAGAAATAATACAATAACAATGATTGGGCATTTTTCTTTGTTAAACAACGCATTTTAAATCAGTTAATTATTAGCCATAGGTTACCTGTAAACAAGGCTTTATTACAGATTTGATAAGGTATTAGGGTTTAAGGAGCCACAGAAAATGAATCAACAACTTCTGACCAATCAGATTCAAGAATTCAAAAGTGCTGTGGTGTAATAAATGTAAAACACTCGTGAGTGACTGTAGTTTAGGTGAGAGAAAAGCAGCAAATATTAGATGATCCTATTGTTTGTATTATTATTTCACCAGACATTCTCTACGAAAGATTAACAGAAAATTTCTTTCCATATCACAAGCCCAAATTATAACCAAACAATCCTACATTTCTCAAAACATTTCTGTAATATGTAAAATAAGTCCCACCCACTTAATGCTCAGTTTCTGCGATTGAAACCATCGCAATCACACACGCTTTCAAAATAAACATCATAAAGCTAAGTGAAAACTTTGGAGCAAAAGTGAAAACTTTGGAAGGGCATCAAAACAAGGTTTAAAATCCCTCTATTGTTTCACAATTCGCAAACAAAACCTATAGTAAAGTTGATTTGATTAATGGCATACATTTGTCCCTCGGTGTGCTCATAGACTTGTGCATTCAACCTATTCGTTCTTTCCAACCGTTCATTAACTTTTAACCTGAAGACTGCATTCAGGCTTACGAAAGAAACATAGTCCCTTGAAGACAATCTATTCATTAAAATAATATGATCGTTTAATGAAAGCGCTATTAAGATATTCTCCAGAAATAGTGTTGGTCAGCGGTTTTCCCCAACTTGGCCTCCTTAATTACATCATTCTTCTGCTGTCATTAAGGGTATTAAAAATTCATTAACGAGGAAAGCACTGCTGAGCAGCAGCAAATCAGATGAAAAAAAGTCCCTCGATGTGCTTTTAAAGGCCATCACTGTCATTAAGAGACTCTTAACGGCATCGGCTGGCATCTCATCAACCTAGTATTAATAACCCAGGAGTCTGAAAAGGACAAATGGCAGTCAAAGTATACGGTCCACATATTTATAAATGAAAAACGGTTCACAGTGTGAACGCAAATGGAGAACTTTTATCATCGACTAAGCCTATAGTATCATATATAGAAGAAAGTTTAAAATAAGGTATTCATGTATCAGGCCATTTATTGAAAATACCTAAAAAGGAAATAGAAAGTAAGTAAATAACTTTTAATCTACCCCATTGAACACACTTTAATGTCTTCCATCAGGTTTTGAACTGCAGTGCCGTGTCTTGTATGCTTGGCTCCGGCAGTGAGAGTGTTTTCTTTTCTATTGCGTTTTAGTCTAACACTCTCCTCTAATGCCCTCATTCTTTACTTCTAGCTGTACTTAACATTTGCACCCCATTTTGTCAGTCAGGGCCCAGTGACTCAACAATTTCAGTGCAGCTTTGGGGCCTCTGTGTAGTGTTCAGTCCTTCTCGAGTGAGTGAACAGCACGCTGGATGTATACAGTAGAGTTTTATTGATGCGACCGTGGGCCTCTTTCACTCTCTCTCTCTCTCTCTCTCTCTCTCTCACACACGAAGTCCCTCTCTCCATCCGTGCCACAGAGCCGCAGGTGATCCGACACAGATCAATTTATCTGAGCGCGAGCAGCAGGCAGTGAGACGCATCTTTACGGAGGAGCAAAGTAAATAAATACATGAGTAAAAGAAAGAAAGAAAGAAAAAGAGAGAGAGCCCTGAAGTCTAGAGCTTCGTTTATACGGTAAGCACTTCTCCAAGTCTTATTAACCGATCATTGTAAATAAGCACACTCCAGACCTGAATGTGTATAAATATTTATTTTTTATATTATCTATAATTCATTATCATACTGCTTTTCTCACTCTGACACTTTTATTGACCATGCAATTAGTTAAACAAGGGGTGGCACTATATTTGTAACAACTGACCCTTTTAAAGAATTATAAGCTCAATACAAACAACCCTGATGCCAAATTGCCCACCTGAGTGGAATGAATGAGAAAGTGACTTAAATAGATTTCGTAGCATTTCAGACACGACATAGATACATTTCCAAAAGATGCTCTATGGCGTTCCTGAACTCGGTTTTTGGAACATCCACACTAGAACCTGGTGTATAATTTAATTCAGCTTGATCATTACATTACCGTACAGCATCATTCATTACAAACACGACTACACAAAGAAGGAGACAGGAGAGCAGACACGCGATACTAAATGTAGTACAAGAGAGTGATGCAAAACAACATATACTACAATACTGGATGTATACACTGCAAAAAAAAAAAAAACCCACAATAACATCACTGTAAGAAACTGTAACTATTAAAAAATGAGTGTTGGAAAAAGAGGTAGAAGTAGCTTACAGTACATACATTTTAACATAAACATTTAGTACACTGTCACATTTGCTGGGGTGCGTATATATTTTCTCATGAAACAGTGTTAAAGTTATGAAACATGCTTTCTTTTTATTAAGGTTATGTGTTCTCAGAGCCTTAACTGCTTTATATATATCCGCTTGTAAGATTATGGATGTTTATAACAATGCTGTTACACTGTAATGTGTCAAGTTAATATTTAAATATTTTTTTCCCTTGACCTGTAAGCGCTTTATATATCTGCTTGTAAGATTATGAATGTTTATGTCAATGCTATGATACAATTTATAACAATGACAGAGATATGTACTGTATGTGCCTGCTTAATTAGGTATAATAAGATAAATAAGATAATTATATAAATACGTATATATATATATATATTCTCTGGTTTTTAAGTAAACTGTTTCATGTTAGCTTACACAATTTATATGAATTCAAATGACAAGCTTATATAACATATTTTCAAATCCTGCTTATATGATAATTACAAATGCATATGTCAATGCATTGTCACCATTATGAAGAGGTTATGTGTGGTATGTATTCTCCAGCTCTCAAGTAAAATGTTTTTATTTCTGATTGAAGAATTATTATGAATTTTGTTAGCAAATTTCATGAAATCAAAGTGAAACCATTGGTTCTCTGGACCTTAAGGGTTTTATTTTTCTTGGAGTTTCTATAGAAACATATATTGATTCATATATAAATAAAGTGAGTTGTTTAGTGCAAGAGTTTTACAAATATATATGACAAGGTCATGAGATGTCACAGCATGTAATGACGGAAATGTTTGCATTTTCTCTGGTTCTAAATTAAGCGAGTTTTTGAAAGGTAGCTCAATGGTTTTTCGTACATCATCACCTTCATGGGATATAGCAGAAGTACACTACGCTACAGAATAACTTGCCATGACCTCTGAATGAGTGACACAACCTTAGGCCAAGAAATAAATGAATAAATTAGGTTTAAATCGACAAAAGCTTTTCTGAAAGGTGTGATACTTTATAAAGATTTGAAGGCTCATAAGAGAAACCTTTGTCAGTTCTATAATTATTTGTTTATTTTCGGTTGTATAGGCCTAAATTTTTCTGATAACTTGAACCGAACAAATTGTGAAATATAGATTTTGCTCTCAGGTGCTACACTGATAATGTTCCTGATCCTGGACTGCTCCACACAATGCAATATAGAAGTACTGAACACATAAATACACAATAAAACAATCCCACACTTGTGTCTGCACCCCACTCTGACACAGCCACCATTACGCCGTGTGTGTAAGTGAAGTGCTGCTGCAAGTGTCTGTGCTACAGCAGGATGCTGGTGGACAGTGAGTGCTTCGCTATGAACGCTGGTTAGAAAGTGAGCCTAATCATGCTGATATGATCCTGGCAGGGGTGCCTTTTATTCCGACATGAATTAAAGACTGAAGACTGGACTCACACAGTGAAGATACTTAAGCCAATCTCTGTCAGTAACACACACTTAGTGCTAATGTCCCCCCACCCTGGGAGCCATGCTGTTAAATAGCCCAAACAACAGGACTTATTTTGGGGTTATTATTATTATTATTATCCGACCACGGTGAGGGTCCGTGTTGGTTAATGGGAATTGTGGAAAAGTGGAGTTTATTAAGAAGATTTCTATGGTTTTTCTCAGTGTTTACACAGAGAAAGGAATATCAGTGGCCTGCTGGAGAGCCTCTGCTTTGTAAACGTATAAGTATTAAATAAACTTTATTCAATAACTTGAAGACTATCAAAACTACTCAGTATCCATGTGTTGGTGTTATTGTACAAATAACAACACACGATAGAGAAGCAGTTGGATTTTATATGAATTGCAAGGAAAAACTACTTAAGACTGGTAGGTTTTCATAAAAATTGGTGCAAGATCGAGACCAAATAACACTGACTCCTGGATGATAAAGTAGCTTAACTATACATTAGTCACTCACTCTGTTAACTACATACAATTGTGTACCTGATGTATGTTTCTTGAGTCATTGTAGACGCTGCATGATATTCTTGAAATTAAATAACTAAGTAATAGCCTGGGAATTTAAAGGGATAAAACACATACTGGCAATATGAGCTCAGACTTCTTGCCAATTTGAATGAATGAAATTCAGTAAAAGTCCTAGAAAGAAATGCAGAGGTTTAGCTTGGGGGTATAGGTGAGATTAGCATGACATTTTGCACAACTTCATTTGGATCAAATCCAAAATAAATCCAGTTCCATCACGCACACAATGTTTCGAATCTGTATGGATTTTATCCATCAGATCAGGTTGACAGGATCAGGTAACCTAGAGATTGTCTTGATTAAGCGGTGTTCACTTTTATGTTTTACATAAACCTTGGTTTAATCAGGTACTCTCCATATCAAAAGACACATTAATCCCTTTCAACAAAATCATTTTTGCCTAACACGAATAACACAAGGAGATCAGGCTCCATCTTTGCATATGCATTGATATTGCAGTGTCTCAGAGGGTATTTGTCACAAAAGCTTTGTGCTTGTTCTATTTGAATGGGGAGGAACCGAGCTCAAACGTCCCCACAGGACTGCAGCCTCCCTCCGGCACAGTTTTCACTGAATGTGTTTAACCCATAATGTGAGAGGTAGTAAATCTTGTGTGTGTCTCATCTGGTGTAGCAGAGACAGGCTGCTTAAATACAGGATCATTCAAATCATTTCTCTCTCACTCTCTGTATGTGTGTGTGTGTGTGTGTGTGTGTCTGTTCATGTCCCAAGTGTCTCTTTCTCGGCCTCGGGCTCTGCTTCCCAACAGAACTGGTTTTAGCGTTTCAGTATGGCAAAGTGTCTGGGAACATATTGGCTATGACATAAAGGATGGATATGTTAATACAAGAGAGTGGGAGAGTGAGACAGATTCGGAGAAGAGAAAAAATGGCATGTCTCACGCTGCTCTAAAATATTGTTGGCTATAGTTTTAACCTTAATCGTTTCTTTGTATCAGACATAAGACGTAAGGATTCAGACATAAGGATTGTTAATTTGTTCAAAGTGTTCAGGAATGGCATAGTGGTGTATCAGCTGTAACTCTTATTTTTTTCCCCCCGAACCTCTCTTTGTGTAGATTTGGACAAAAGCCACGGTCTTCGCTTTCTGGCAAAGCCATTCTATAATCAATCAAGCATGGCCATCTCTTTAAAAGAGGAGGAAGACATTATTCAGCGTTCGTCCTTGTGATCGGGAGCCCACACAACCATGGATGAGTAGTTAAAGGAACAAAATAAGAGCAAGAACACAAAGGACTGTTGTCACCCAGAACAGGTTGTAAGAATCTTCTAAAGTACAGTGTCTTTAAATCAGGGATATGAGGGGCAGAGGTAGTGTCAGATGCAAGATTTGTTTTGGGAATTCTTACTAATGACTACTTATTAGTTAGAAGTATTACCATCCACATTATATGCCTTATACATTGTACAGAATAGCCTTGTATATTGTATATGCTATGGAATTACCCTCAAAATAATTCAACCTCTTTTTAAACTGCAAAAAAGTGTCTGGTTTATATTCTTATTAACTTCTTTAATATTGCCAATGTAAGTGCATCACTTATGTAAGTACATGAAAAACATTTTCCATTTCTAGATAAACACCCAGGACCCATGTTCTTAGTGAACATACTGCATACCTTCAACATATTTAGTTCAGCATTTAACATTCAGTTATATGACTATACTATAATTAACAAATTCACACTATCTGTTGTTACCCAGTACACTTTCTGAGTCTCTTCTTCATGTCGTCTCAGGGAGTTTTTCCCATTTCCACCGTCCCCCTGACCTGCTCAGTGGGGAATTAAATCCACATCAGGACTCCTGTAAAGCTGCTTTGAGACATTGTCTTTTGTTAAAAGCACTAGATACAAATAAAAATAAAATGGAACTGGAAAGTCATCCTCCTGTACATGTCACAGAAAACAAGCTGAATTTTCCCTCAGATTTCCCTCATTAACATACGTTTTTATTGTCTCATCCCCCCTACTTTCATTCTCTCCGACTATCTCCCTGAATAGATTGTGGTAATGAAACGGCCCCTGTTGAGTATTTTAAAAGACCTCAAAGATCTATAAACAGACAAGAGCTAAAGTGTATCTCTAGGGCAAAGACGATAGCATTACAAATTGAGCAGCTTGTAAACTGTCTGTACATTTGATGGAATAACATTTAATGATGGTCCAGAGGGAATAGGTTTATTCTGAGCTTTTTGTCCCTTTTGGCAAATATTCCAGCCCTTGGGATAAAACACAGTTCAACAAGATGCTGAGATAGTTTCCCATATCATGATACATACAAAGGCTCTTACAAAGCTTCGTAATGATAAAACTTTCTGTTAGGATTCACTTAATTAACAACGTTTACTGGATAAGCTTATTTCGCTAACACGTAATAACTGAAGTGTAAATTTTTACTAAACGCACCAACACTGATTAGTGTTTATTTAATCAATAACTAAAAATAAGTCAATAATAAATAAGGAACAAAGAATAAATGACAGCAATGTTTCTAAATGTTCTTATACATAGCAGTTGTGTTCTTGAATCAGATTGGTCAGTGGGTGCATTATTATTGTATCAGTATTTATATCTATACCATGAATGTTAGGCTTTCATTAATTGTCCTTTATCTAATATTTTTCTTTAGTAAAAGCTCATACACATGGACGTGAACTACTGCTCTACATAATTAAGACTAATAGACTAATAGGAATAAATACTGTGTTGGTCTAACAAGGAAAACCATACAGTATTTAACATTTATTGGAAAAGAGTCTCAGGTGTCAGGGCTCTGTTACAGTAAAGGTTCCCAGCATGATAAAGTCTTCAGGACAGAGGAGATTACACTTTCTGGCTTCCCAGTAAAATGGCAAGCAATGTTTTTTACAAGGGAAAGAAAAGGAGATGCTGGTAACAGATTAACTGTTTATCGTAAGCGATATCAGGAACTAACCTGTCTTACAGACATTCCACATCATTAAATGTAAACAGAAAGCAATGACGTGTCATTCATTAAGAAATTAAACATGGAAATCATTATCAAGTTCTGAGCAGAATGTGTGTTTATGGGGAATTGATTGATTAATTGGATTATCTGGTTTATCATGTAAGAAAAAATCAACAATATAACATGTTAATATTAATGTTATAAAAGGTGTGTTAATCCTGTTAGATAACACTGGTAGCAGGAACCTTATTGTAAATCATTAATTTTCACATTTAGGTGCTCTTACAAAAGAACTTTCACAAGTCTGACTTCACAAGGTTTGATACAGAAGCCTGGGGTTCTGGACTTAGCTAGTAGAAACATGGTTCTATATAAAACCCTTGGAGAGCAGTGAACCTTTCATATAAAATTTTTTCTATATAGACTGTATAAGCTAAAATCAATGCCATTACTTTCTGCAGTTTTATCTCTATTTAGATAATGGTGTGAGCTTTTTTTGAAACAAGATGTTTATGAATGACATGTTTGTAGAAAATATTAAGTATTGATCTTGAGCTGAAATGATAGAAACACTTAAATAAGAGGGAGGGGCTTTGCTGTTATTAATACTATCCACAATTTTTTTCATAGCATGTTGTTTATGTTGAAATAAATTTTTACTGTTCGAATTTGCTTGTATTTCTTGTCTAAATTTGCTGGTAATAATAATAATAATAATAATAATAATAATAATAATAATAATAATAATAACCCCTTTTCATCTTTTCACGGTGTGAATCCAATCATTTCTTCAATGAACTGTTCAAAATGGTTCTATATAAAGAACCATTCTGAAGCAGGTAATGGAACCATTTTAGGGTCTAACCAGAACCATTCCTTTTAAAGAGCGTAAAGAAACTGAACTTGATGATATCTGGTGAGATTAGTAAATCTCAGTACCATTACTAAATAAACTATGTTGGAGTTATTCTGCAACATACAGCATTTTTAAAGTTAATTATCTAAATTACAAGGTCAAAGTCAGTATTTCAGCAAATAGAAACCTTAAACAAAATCATATACCGAAGACTGCTCGTTATTTCCTCTGAAACTGAAGGAAATCAGCGTGGGAAGCCAGAGCAAGTAGCTCACTTGATCACTGATAGTGCCAATACTGCTGATCATTATGTTCAGCACAGCAGCACTCACTCAGTGGCGGCATTTTGCAACAATAATCTGTGTTGCACAGCCCACTGGACATGAAGTATATATGTTAAACATGGTGTTTTGAGCCATTTGGCGTCTGTTGGATTGCTATTAGCCTTTCGAATGGCAGTGTCTTACTCAATCCCTGTATAATTACAAATGCAATTAGAAGCATTAGATTATGAATTGATCCAGCACATAAGATTGGTGTCTGATTTTTTTTTTTTTACTGAACTCTAAAATCACTTGAAGCATACAGGCAATATTTGTTCCTCTCAAGCCTTGTGCTCCATTTGGCTAATCAGAAAGTGTGAGAGGGAATAGTTTAGGTTTAATGAACTGGACAAACATTTTATTATCATACCATTACAGATCTAATGCTTGTACTCTTGAATAGGAGGAGACGAAGTGTACAACAAATGCTTCAGACTCATAAGGGTCTCTAATCAGCTAGTTGGTTGGGTAAAGGATAAATGTGAATCTGCAGAGATTTATTTATTTATTTATCGGCTGTTTCAGTTTATTGTTTTGTCGGAAGCAGATATTTTTCGCATCAAATGAAACATTGCCTTTTCTCTGTGTACCTTGCCCAAATCAATTTACATACTCACTCCACTGCAGAGCTAATTTCATAGGTTTATTTCCCGAAATGAACCCTCTTCATCAAACCCATTGATCCTCGGAAATCCAGAGCAATATCACTGTTTGTATAATAAATTGACTTATGATTCAGGTATAGCTCAGGGTGGACCGAGGGAGGGGTAGGTGGGTTGAAGAGCAAGAAAAATGTCTGTTTAGATCCTGGTGTGTGCGTTAGTGTGGTTAATTTAGAACATTTAAGCTCGGGAATGAGCTTCTCCATCAAATGGTCCTGCTTCCATTTGCATTCCTTGCATACGAGTCAATTTACGGCTGACCCGCACCATAAATCACTGACAGGCTTGGGCTGAGTATGGGCCTCCAGACATTAGCCTAGTGCTCACTGCTTTAAAAAGCCAATTTAAAAGGCAATTTTCACAAAAAAAAAGCGAAGGGTTTGCTTACAGCTGAGTCTCTACTAGTTCAGCAAAATCTGAATTAACCTGTGTTACTATTAAAGAGCTTCTAATACACTCAGGTTTACATGAAGGATGTCCATTACGCTTAAAGTTTTCTTTTAACAAAGCCCTGTATGATCACAGAGCTTAAATAACAAATGGTTCTGCATTGGATGTAGTGGAAATTATGGATTTTGCAAATTTTGTGCACTGATTTTGTGCATCAGCAAGAATTTATATGTTTTTAGAGGTGTCACAGAAATCTAAAGCTCCTCTAGAGGTGATGGAAACAGGTAAAAAAAAATTTGATAGGGATTTTGGTAAGAGTGATATGTACAGAATCTTTATTACCAAACTTTATGACTGTAGATGTCCTATTTCTGCTAATAAATCTGTATAGGAAATGCAAGTTAGTTTTAATTACTCGAAAAAGAATTAATGCTCATGATCCACACAGCCACCAAAATAGCAGAGAGGGGAAAAAAACCCTCCTAAAATATAAAAAAGTGCCTGAGGACTTTAGGACTCTGTTTACTTTGGCCTTTTTCTCCATCAATAACGTGCGGCTAAGAGAGTGGCTCAGCGGCTGCTCAGGCAGAAACCTGTGCTCAGTAAAAACAGCCTCCACACACCAGCAGCGGGCAGGCAGGAAATAATTGATGACCCCTTTCACGGGATCCTCAGACGGGTGTTGGGAAATCATTTTCAATCTTTGGCTTAGCAGATGAAACAAATGCTCCCAGCTTGCTTTGTCAATTCTCACTCCTTAGGTTCAAACAAAGTGGTTTTACCAGGGGACGGCCGTGAGGCGAGTGCGCGGGCAGCCATGCTGAAAATGTCCCTTGTCCTCCACAAAATGGTGCAATGTAGCATTTCATTTAGCAACACTTTGTTATTTGTCTTTGACAGAGTTGTAATAGGAAGAGCCTTCATATTCATTGACCAGGTGACCTTGAACTACTGCAGGACTGGAAGTGGAGACGCGAGCCGGGCCTAAGACAGCTCTAAACTATTTCCAGCCTGCACTGTGGACACGATGCAGAGACATACAGCACAACATGACAGAGAAAGACAATTGGGGTGGGAACGGAGGTATGAGGGAGAGTTTTAAGGAGGGTTTGAGGGGCAGAAAGGGTGGGAAAGGAGAGAGAAAAATGGGAAATTAAACAAAGATGAATAAAAATAAATGAAAAGAAAGCATATTTAAATCACTGGCATGTCATTATTTGGAAAAAATGTTTAAACAGTAATCAGATTGGTGAAATCTGTGTTTCTCTGACTGATGAGCAGGTGTGTGTGTGTGTGTATCCGTATGTCTGTACAGGCTTTTAATCTAACATGCCATACTTTGTGGGACATTACACACTCTCATGTTGGGGGCCTCTTTGTCGCCTGACAGCATATGTGTGTGTGTGTGTGTGTGCGTATGTGTGTGTGAACCAAAGCAGCAGTGTATTCTGTAGCAGTGAGGCCAGAAGTGTGCTGCATTACCAAGACAATGTGGCCATATGGAGAACAGAAGGCTCTCCCTCTGCCCTATTCAGCTGTAGCCAGACCCTGGCATACCCCCAGCAGACCCTCGTCCCCTTCCTCACACGGCGGTCACTCGGAGGTTAGCGCTTTAGCATAACAAGTGATGAAAAGGGAAAAGTCATTTTATTTCCATTTAGAGTCATTATTGCTCTGAACACTGGGGGATGGGGAGGCGTCTGTCCAACATTCAGCAACACGGCTGAAGTCAAAAGACTGGCTGCTTGAGGAGATAATGAAAAGATCATTTCAGGCTTCCTGTCTTCAAAAGATAAAAGTCAGCTAGCAGATATCTAATCTCAACCTGGGCTGGAAAAAAGTTTATTTGATATATTTTTTTGCTGATTTGTTAGCGTAACATGAATTGATTTTCTAATGTTGTTTAGCATGATGGAAGCTTAAATTTAAAAACCGAATTGTTTTTGTTCCAAACATTAGTTATTTGGGTAATAATTCAGCATTCAGCGGCTCACAGGAGCTCACAGCCAATAATTTATAGTTAATATGTGCATATAAGTTGTAAATTATGATTACTACTGCCTGGAAGTGAATATGTCCTTTAATGTAAACTGTTTTTAATATTTAGTTGTAATTTTTATTTAGGTGACATACTGGCTAATTTATTCCCTAGTATTCCCATAATTCTTAGCTGATGAGCTCCATGACGAACACTGAAAGCTCTTAATGCCATAAACTGCACTCACCTGGTGCAGTCTAGAACCTAAAGTCTCAACATGGAGATTCTAATAAGATTTTTTTTTTAAAAGTGATTTCAGTTTATCATTTCATGCTGAAAGGTTTTTAGAGCAATATTTAGATAGTAATAAAGTGATTTGCACATTTTTTACACTAAATAATACCATTTTCTAATAAATCTTTTAAATCAGTTATTCAGCAGTGCAGGTCCTTATGAATAAAATCTAATGCACACTGAACAAATCTTTTATTGTTCAATTTGATCTACTGATGCTTCCAATCAGACAGAATTACAACCAAAACCTGTTTGTGCTTCATTTTGGTCATTTCTCCTTTAAATTCCAGAATTTGTCAGACATTTTTTGTTTATATTACCCTTTCTATTTAACTGTAAAAGTAAAATAGACCTTAAATTAAACCTATAATCAGTTGCTGAGTTATTATCTATTTATATTAGTTATTTATCTATTCTAGTAAATCAGGTGTTATAATCATTTATTTATTTATTTATTTATTTATTTATTTACGAGCTTGCACATTTCCAGAACCCATAAATATTCGAGTGAAAAAAGCAATACAATATCATCTAAAAATAAAAACCAGGCATCACTAGAAGATGAAGATACTCATAACTGCTATATTCATGACTGCTACTCTCTCTGAACTGCTGTACTTATACTGAAGTGCTATCATGATTTTAGACAATTTACCCCCAAATCTTTAAAGGTGTCTCACGTAAAGCAGCCTAATTACTGGTTCGGGTGGTGTTGATAATTGTCCCATCTGCGAGGCATAAATTAGAACTGAATCATAATCTCTCTCTGATGTCTTAAGGACACTGCGGGGTCCTTTAAACAAGACAGAGGCCTATTGATCCTTTGCCGTAAATGCTCTTTTCAATGTTAATAGCCTAATTTGCTCTAATGCGTTGCCGTGATGTTTTGTTATCCAAGGACGTGCTTGGATTTATAGCTTAACTTGAAGAGTGTCGGCCAGCGCTAACTGGAATGTGAGACTTCCTGTATGAAAATGTAGGGCATTCTAGGGGAAATTGATGATCACACTGAGCATTAGTTCGTTTTGATTTGCTCTCCTCGGGGGTAATTACCGTGGATTAATGTTGCTTTCCAGGCTTGTGAGTGCTAACTTTTGCCGTATCCATTTCCCGAATGGAATGTCTTTGGCTAATAAAGTGGCTAATAACACTGAAAGCCCCTGATGAGGGCGGTGTGTGGTGTATCAATACTGGTTTCCTTGGCCCTGCTAACTTCTCTCTAGCTTGTGTCACTGTCAGTCTTTGTGTAAAGATTATTAGGCTGCTAAGCATTTGTTTTATGTCACGACCTTGCAACGCTTGTGTGGGTGTTACACACAATACAGCTGTGAGCTCTGTGTGGTCCACATTAACATACACATATATGCACAAACGCCTCAGAAATGACTGATTATTGTTCATCTGCAAACGATACAATAAATTCATATTAGCATAATTTGACGAATATAGTGTAGCGAGTCTAATTATTTATTATTTGCTTTTTTGCGGCCCACTGTACAGCCATATCAGGAAAGTTTCTACAGATGTGTATTCATTTTAATGTTAGGTCTAAATTAACCATAATAAAGATATACAAAAAAGCCTTTATTTTGGTATTTTTGGAAATGATGTATTATTAATTATCTTTTATTTTATTTTGGGGATTTCTAAAAATTAAAAAAAAAAACTGATGTGCGTATTTTTGCAATTGATGTCAATAGAAAATATCTAGAATTTTTTGCATTGTATATTAAAGGCTCTTTGTGGTGGAAAATGTATAATCCTTTGGCTGTTTAAAAGATAATGATTTAAAGCTGGCAACATTAAATGAGGACAAATTCTTACATGTTAAATTCTTAGCAAAATAAAATCACTTTCTGGCACGTTCATTTTTTTTGCGATTTCATGCTAATCAATATATTAACTCGAATGCCTATGGACATAAATCATCCTCATAACCTCATATGAAATAGCCTGCATTGAAAATAATTTCCCATACATTCCCATTATTTCACTTTAATATGATTGTGTATCAAATATACTTTACAGACTTTTTATGTTGCACTTTCAGCAACAAAAATCTATTTTTTTTTTTTTTTACATATATGTTCAATAATTCTGTTCTCAATATAAATTTACCCAAAATTCTTAAATTAAAAAAAAAAAATCAATCAAAGGAGGGAATTTTTTAAAGTTCGCAGTAATGCAATTACCTCCATGTTTTCTATTGCTCATGTCCTGAGGTGTAGGGCAGGAACGAAGATTAACAGAGATTAAAGAAGGGCAGAGATAGTGTAAAACAGCATCAATACTCTGACACTCAGTAGTGGAGAAGGTGACAGGCACTATTAACCTTAAACCAGCCCATTTGCTAAATCAATGTCACTCACAGTTAATAACAGGTGTAATCAAATACATTATGCAAATCTAATTTGATGCCTCTTGCGTTATGCAAATTGACTCTAAATATAATGAGTCACGACACCTGACCAGATAAGGATACAGAACTCTCTCTCTCTCTCTCTCTCTCTCACCGAGGCACACATGATATTTAAACAGCCACGATCATTTTTCAGCCTATTTTTATATCCTCAGTAGGTGATTGTCTGAAAGTGCAATATGTAGATAGAAGATATGACTATTTGTTGCTGGTATTATAATGCAAAATAATAATATAATATAAAATAAAATATAATATAAAATAAGCTGTAAATGTTTTTTTTTTATATCTTTGTATATTTTATATTTTTTATATTTTATATATTATATTTTTTTAAATATTTTTTATATATTTTTTTTCTGTTGTGTTTTTGTACCCTAAATTTGGGTATTTTAGTTTTTTTTTTTTGTTATATTCCTTCCTATTTTATCTATTACCTGTGTTTGTGGATACTGCTGGAAGCTGTGAATTTCCCATTGGGATGAATAAAGTATCTATCTATCTATCTATCTATCTATCTATCTATCTATCTATCTATCTATCTATCTATCTATCTATCTATCTATCTATCTATCTATCTATCTATCTATCTATCTATCTATCTATCTATCTATGTTTGGAATCATTTGAAGTATCTTTACTTTATTGACTTTCTCATCTACAGTACATGCTCAAAAATACACATTAAAGGTACAGCCACAGGATCTGTTACATTGTGAGGGACATTTAATTATTTCACTTGTCATGTTTTGTGTCAACTTAGAGTGCAGCATCACGAAAAACACATCTAAAGTTTATCTGACTGATCACCTTTATCCTACAATGAAACAAGTTTCTTCTGATGGGCGTGACTTCTTCCGGGATGACCATGAACCCATTCACAGGTCAGGAGTGCTCACACTGAATAGTTTGATGATGTAAATTATATAGTGTGACCTCCACAGTGACCAGATCTCGACCAACGAAACGAAACACTGACGGAGAGAATATCTTTTGAAGGACAGACGTTTAGAATCAGTGCAACGGTGCAGTGAAGATATTCTGGAGGATTTCAGCCCTTTCTAGGAGACTGATTTTGAGGGTTTTTTTTGTTTTTGGACCTCAAAAGAATCTGCTTGACTGCTGTTCAAACTATTTATAAAAGATTGCTAACAATAAATTTGATTATTGCTGATTTTAATGATGCGAGGTATGGAGCCTGATGTGCAGGAGTGCCTCTGTGTGCAGTGTTAAAATGAACATTGATCCCAGTCATTAGGAGATGAGGAGGTTAGTTAGCCAATCAAGACCTTTTGCTTGAGTGACACTGCTAAAATTGTTGTTAATTACGCTGCCATCTGCAATGTTGCCCTGCTATACACACACCTGTTCACAAAAACAAGGGTCAGACACTGCGAGTCAACTACACACAAACAAGTCTGTATTTAGGAATTGATAAATGACAGAAATGTTACATGATACAAAAATTCAATATACAAAAGTATAGATCTTCTGTATCTTCTTAATTCAGGTTACTATTTGTAACTACTGTAGTGTGTAAGGCTGTTTATAAATAAATTTATAACCTGACCAATTTGGTACTCACCAAGTGCCAAGGATATACACTTTTCTGAGCGTAGATCTTCCATCCTGCTTAATTGCATCTGTTATTGCTGTTAAAATCTCAGATTCATCTGTTAAATAATTACCTCTGGACAGTGAGCCAATTGTTTGATTATCAACACGTGTTTTTTCACACGACTCAAGCTGGGTGGAGTCAACAGAGATCCTACAACTTGTTAGATAGATAGATAGATAGATAGATAGATAGATAGATAGATAGATAGATAGATAGATAGATAGATAGATAGATAGATAGATAGATAGATAGATAGATAGATAGATAGATAGATAGATACTTTATTCATTCCAAAGGGAAATTCATTAAATTTCTAATAATGAAGGTTTTTGTTATCATATGTAACACACATACTACTTTATTATTCATTAAGATCATCATGATCAGGAAAACCCACCCCTACATAGCGCAATTGGTCAGTGTTTCATTTGTCCAATAGGTTGTTTTTTGATTGAACAATATACAATATATATAATTATGGGAGATATATGACAGATATATGGGGTCATCTGCAGCTTTCATACCTCTCAGACCCTCATTAAGTATGCTGCTCATAAAGCTCAATATATTTTATTTATTTTCTCAAAAGGAATTTGTACTAGAGGCACCTTTTTGTATAAGGAATAAAAAAGAAGATATCTCTGACTGGTTGAATTCTTCAATTTCAAATGACTCATCTGGAACATTACAATTACAGTAAATAACAATAAATATGTACTTTTACAATTTTATTTCACTTTTTGGTACCTACCAGTGTTTGGTCTTGTCTATGGGATCTTTCGTTATTGGAAAATGAAAAACAAACAAGGGTCTTTTCTAACTGGCCATTTCATTGGTTATATCACTAAAGGTTCTGGACTGGGAATAATATTTCTCTCTAAAATCAAACTTAAAACTTGAACTAAAAATATTGACTAATTTATCAACTAATTTCTTAATTTCTTAATTTCTTTCTTTCTTTCTTTCTTTCTTTCTTTCTTTCTTTCTTTCTTTCTTTCTTTCTTTCTTTCTTTCTTTCTTTTTTACATTCTGTTTTTTCTAATAAGTATTAGACCTTTATGGCACCAAAACAATCCACCATCACACAAAATTAATTATTTAATGAATGAATTTGTTTGTTTGTTTTAGCTTATTTTAGCTGTTTTATTTACATTTGTTTACAGTTCTTCTATTTTACACATTTTTCTGCGCTATTCTATCTATATTGTGTATTTTGTTTATATGCCCTGTGCAGTTTTGTGTTGTTTTTGTATTGTCTGTTATTGCACTTTATGTAGCTAGGACAGCTTACTTTCTGTCCTTAGCTCTGTGTTGTTGTTTTGTTTTGTAGCTATATATTGTTATGTTGTTTTATGTAGTACCAGGGTCCTGGGGAACGTTGTCGCATTTCACTGTGTACTGTGTATATGGTTGAAATGACAATAAAAGCTTCTGGACTTGACTTATATTTAAAACATACTTAGATTTAATATTTTGGCAGTCAAAGGGGAAAAACACAGAATCTCAACGAAGTTAAAATGCATCTACTGCATCAGACTCTTCATGAGAGCTCGCAAAGCCAAAAAGCAATTCCGGCGGTTGTATATTCTTATAATCTCTGCTTAAAACTATCATGTCTATCATTAACCTGCGCATCACCTGCTAATAAAAGCTCCATCTCTGAGAGCGCTGCTCCAGTCTCAGTGGGTAGATGAAGTAGCAGGCCAGATGGTGTGTAAAATGTGGTTAAAATGTGTCTGTGGTCTCTGAATCGGCTCCTTTAAGGCAGATATATGGGTTCATCTGCAGCTTCCATACCTCTCAGGCCCTCATTAAGTATGCTGCTCATAAAGCTCAATGTTTTTCCATAAATACCCAGGGAACGCAGTGAGACTGAGGCAATCCTGAGCACACTGCTAGCAGAAGCCGAGGTTGAATGAGTCCTCGGGCTGCTCCATCTTTCCCTCAGTTAAAATATAAACTTACACGGGCTATTTTTTCATTATGTTAATCAAAATCCTCCCAAATGCATTCCATCTTTTATATAGCCAACTTGATCCAATTTTTCAGCATTAAAAAAAAAAGAATTTAATTGGGCACAAAAGATCTGCTGTGAGATAATGAGAGCACCAAGCTAACAAGCATTTGTCCTTGCGTGTGACATTTATAAAAGTTAAAATTTCAGTGATAACTAAATCAGATAAGTAAAGCCATACTGTATATTTTATGGCGAAGTATACTACAACACTGTTGACTTCTCTGTAGTTTTGTCTGTATTTTAAGCCTTTCTCTAGCTTACAAAATCCAAATAAACCTGACACCTGCATTAAGGCACTTAAGCATTTGCATTTTTTATTTGTTTGCATGATCAAGTTATCCACCAGAGCAGAAAATATCCTCATGGATCCTACACACCCTAACAATGGACTGTTCTGGTTGCTGGGGTCAGCAAAGTGCCTCTGCAACCAAATCACCAGGACTAAGAGGCTTAGAAGAATCGTCTTCCCCTAAACAATCACAACCTGGACCTCACGAGCACTACTTCAGCTCCTAACACTAATGCAAAAACACCAGAACATAGCTTAAAGATGTCACATGCACTAGACACATACTGTACATATGGACAGAGATCAACATACATACATTTTAATATGTATATTATTTGTATACTCTTTTTGTACATATAGTATTGTAGTACAATCTTCAGAGAAGCCAAATCTCATTGCACTGCACCTTTTTTTTTTTTTTTTACCAGCTACAAATATGCACATGTGACAAATAAAGATCTTATATCTTGAATTGTCTTAAGGGGCAATGACAAGTGTTCTTTACCAGCTAGTAAAGTATGAAACTTAATAAAAACTCCAATATACTACAGTAGAATATGTTATTCTATAAATCAAACAAAACAAAATCAAACTCCAAAATGAACATATTATGTCAAAAGAAATATACATCGTAACCTTAAGAACACTTTATTTTGACACGAAACTGTATATAAGGGAGGAAATGAGCTAACTTGGCAGTTAAAGTAATTTCTGTAGTTCAACAGAAGAAAACTGTATGTCTCTCACCCATATGACTCAAAATTATTAAATGATCTTAAGACAACTGGGAAATTGATCCCAACTGAGAGATGGCTGGTCTAACAGGGACCAAATATTCTCTCAAGTTCAGAAATCCCACTGATTTGGCATTAGACTGGCTTTGGTATTTAATTTTTGCAGCTCTTTGTTTGATAGCTATATAAAACTGGCCAGTGGAAATAAGTGAGACTGAAGGAACATGAAGCACTCTCTTGCCTCCTAAAGGGAACCACCAAGAATGATCTGATTGTGGGGAGTCCAGGTGGGAAAAAAAGTGTGAAGGTATTTAGTCTCTGCTGGAGAGCAGCTATAGGATTCCTCAACAGCTCACTAAACTGGGGAAACAATGGGAAGAAAACGTCCACAGTCAAAGTTACTACCAACACATTGACCCTGAAGAGCAATTCAAGTTTACTGACTGCTTGGTCCCCTGTCATTTGCAAAAGCAAACAAACTCAGCCTTTACACCACAACAGTCATCAGTCTTAACATCTGTAGATTTTAAGTCTCAGCTGGACCATATACAGCTTCTATATTGCACTTATGGCTTGTGGGACATTCTTTGTCAGGGCCAAGCTCAGGTCTACGGTGGAGTTTAAGGTTCTTAAAGTTACTGTTATAGCCGTAACCAGAACAATTAGGACTGAAGTGCTAAAACACTCTCACTGCAGAGGGGGAAAACAGCATCTGTGTAACAACCTTGCAAAAAAACAAACAAACAAACAAACAAACAAACAAAAAATAACTACAACAACAAAAACAAGAAAAAAACAGTAGACCGGGGCATTAAAGGGTAGGGTTAAAGTTCTGTGCAAAAAACCATAAAGGCAACATAAAGTACATCATACAGGGAAACAATGTCTAAATTATTCTATTCTTTAATGATTGACCCTCATAAATAACATTCAGATCATTACTTTTACATTTCTATCCACAGCAAGAGTAAATCTCAGCAATTTTATTACAAATAGACATCCCTAACTTTAAAATTCATTTATATTTGGTGAACTATATATCAGTCACGACCCTTTTTAAACACAGCCTTTCTGTTTCATGGACTCAAATGTCTGCGTGTACAGTATGCTTTAATGCAATGACACTTTCTGTGCCTGTTTAATATTTGTACATTCCTGTGATATTATCTTACACATTTTTCAAAATTAAAACAAATTTATGTCCTGATTTAAACCACCATGGCCCTGTCTCCAAAGACAGGCCGTCTCTAAAGAGGAATGTAAGAAATCAGTTGCAAGTGCAGGGATGCAATGATCTTTATCGTCAAAGCATTCAAGACACAGACAAGACATAGTCAGAAAACAGGTAAGGGTCAGGCAATGAACAAACAGCATGAACTAGAGCAGATAATATCAAAAATGTGAACGCAAACAAGGTCAAACCTGAAGGATGAACAATGATTCAAAGAGGTGTGAGTCTGGAGGTGTGCTAAAAAGGTGTTCGAGTCCTGGTGTGTGTAATCAATAGTCTGGTGAATGTGATCATGAGAGATGGGTGTTCACCCATGTTTGTTCACTCCATTCTGGGATGTGTAGTTAAACACCGATTGTAGCACTGATATGACAATGAATAAATAAATAATGAACATGGTCCCATGACCTATATATTGTATTTGCATATCTGATCGCTTGTGTGTTTCTATTTGTTTTCTGATTACATCACTATACTTTATCATACATTACCATCTTAGCTAGATGTATTCTGATTTGCTTTAGTAGCATTAAGACATGTTGACCGTCATGTTGAATGACTGCAAAAGCAGGCTCCAGACTTCTTTTGTTGGCTCTGTTGTCTATGAACTAATGATGCAACGACACACCGCAGGCCAAGAAATAACAGAGCAGCCAACTGTCCAATTCCATATGCCCCCTAAAGATGAAGGACAATGCATATTAAAAAGAGCTACACAGATTCCTATACGTATATGAGCTTGAATTAAAACAGTCATTCAGCACTCCAAACGTCATTTAATAAGAAATTTACTAAAATGCGTCCTATGCCAAATGCCTCGCTTACCGCCGCGATATCATTTTGGCTGTAATGATAATCTGATCCTGCCATGTACACATAAGGATATAAATGAATAATGCTGGACTGATTTATTGAGATTACGTCAGTATAGGAATCTCATAATGAAACAAGCAGAGGGGAAAAGAAGCATCAGGGCAGCCCAGCTTAAACCACAATAAAGCTATAAATACTACATTCCACTGTATCAGCATCGTATGAGACTCTCACAGTCGCTTAAAGCCATATGCACATACATACACATGCACCAAGAGTCAAACACACCCTTCGTATGCACACATACACAAATTCACAATGCAACAATTTTCACCTCGAATGAAAGGACATTTTATGATAAGATCTACTTTATAAACCACAAGATAAAAAGCCACGCCAAGGTATCAGATGCTGGATGAAACAATGCAGGACAAAGTGGGTTTGTATGATAGATGGTACATCGCAGAGTCTCCATTCTAATGCTCCGCAGCCACTGGTGATGGGTGCATACATCTATTAAGACATTACGACAGCGAGCCTGGAAAAAAGGGAACACTTCATCTGAATTCATTATTAATGGATCTATATCTTATGTTTAGGGCCAAGGACACAATCTGTATCACAATGCAAATATCTATCATTAAACGCTGACAGTTCATTTGTCCCGTGAAGGAAAGAAAAATGTCTTCCAGTGGCAGAGGGATCCTCGGCGCTTCATCTACTCAGACTTGGAATAGCAATTTCTAAACAAATGCATGTTTGCCCAATTTAGAAGTGCTGTATTTGTTTTCATCAGTTATGACTCTACTTCGGAACAATATCACAGTACAACTACAGAGCTCAGAAAAATAACCTTGATGGCTTATCTTAAAGTGTGGTTGAAAAAAAGGAGACTGGGTGATCCTTCAAAAACATCCATTTATATAAAGGACAATCCAGTGAGGTACCTGAAAACTCAGAGAATATTTATTTTATGAGGGTGTGAATGTACAGTCTGGATAAACCCGATTTATGACAAATTTAAACAAATCATGAACTTCCTGAGCAACATTTTGACATACCGGCTAGCAAGACCCTAAGATACTACAATACAGTGGAACCTTGGCATACAAATTTAATTTGTTCTGGAGGCGAGTTCTTAAGGCGGAAATTTGTATTGCAAAACGGGATTTCCCATAAGAGATAACATAAATGCAGATAAACCGCTCCAGTCATCACCCAAAATTGCAAATATTCCCAATACGAAGCGTAAGTAAACTGTATGGCTGCTTACAAAGAACTGACCCAAGCCAAGCATTCCATGTCAAGGGTCCTCACAGGAAGTCATGCCAACAAGCTTGGGCTAAAAGTAGAACAGACCATCCATGCCACCAATCTGTTAACAAAAAAACCTGCAAAGAATCATGTAGATTTTGAACGCATGCCGAAGACAACGACTGTAAAAATTTTTATTAAAATTTGTAAACTTGCTTCGCTTGGCTTTCCATCGATGCAAAGAACTTTTGAACGGCTCGCGGACATACACGCAACTTATCCAGCATTTGGTACTGTTCGTTCGAATACCAGAAATACTTTATTTGCCGATTTCTCAAGGGCATTTGTATGCCGAGGATCCATCGTATAATCTAGATATGTGTCTGAACTTACACTTTTTTTGGTTGAAACGTCTTTTTGGTTGTTTTCGAAAACCTTATTTTAAAACTAGATTTTACTATAATCTAAAATATTTTGTTCTTTGAGATTGTGACTCTTTCTTATTATGTAATCACAATGGGTTTGTCCTGAATTTATTTATGAAAGAATAAAATGAAAAGAATATTTCACTGAACAAGATCATTTAGAATTGCATTTGAATTATTTTTCCCTTGTATGATGTTCGAGTCTAATTGATCTGTGTTATGTGTATACTAAAAGTATTCTAAATTTGTTGTAAATCATCCACATTTGAAAATAAAGGCAATAATCTGTTGTTTCTTCGTTTGTTGGTCATCACCTGTATTTGAAAAATTAGTTCAAAATAATAAAGTTATTTATAGTTTAGAATTTATTTCGGCACACAAATTATAACTTTATCACAAAAACGTTCGACATTTTCATTGTTAAATATCTAGTAATTGCAAACATTAATCACAAATGATATCTATATTGTTTGGGATTGAGATAAATATGACTTGTGTAAAGGATTTTTGTGCTTTTTTTTGGTTTGTAGTGCAGAAATCCATGATTTCTATGTAAAGCTGTTGTACTAGTGGATTTAAAAAAAAAGCCAGATTTTTGTGAAACCTAGGTGTGAGTAATGTGTGGCTCAATCTCTCTCTCATTTGTTTTATTGTGTGTGTGTATAGCCATTTAAGGTATAAATGCAGGTGTGAAATGGAAAACAGGCTCATAAAATCTGTCTTACATCAGCAGAAAGATCATCAGAGACAGCGCAAAGTCAGCTTTTACTGGAGGACATGTGGACAGTGATGGACCAAACCCTATCAGTGATTATATACTACTCCAGTACACTCAGAGAAAAAGTGTTCTTTGATGGTTGAGTGTAGAAAGGGTTTGACTTTGAACCCTGTCTATAAGGGAAATCCTCTTTTGTAGGATTGCACATAGAGTCATTGCTGAAGAACACAAGACTGCATGCTTATTCTGTTGTGTATTGCAGTGCGGGAAACACAACCCACACAGCAATGCATAGAAACTAGAAAATTCCCAATATATCAATTAACTGATATTGTTTCTTTAATGATGTGAGAAAGATGGATGATCATAAGAGAATGTTATATTGTGGTGTTTTAGTGCTTGATTGATGCTTAGGGACACACATTTACTGATTTATCCAATTTTAACAGCTGAATCTAATTTTTTTGAAAAGTAATAGGGTTTGGTGGTTAACACATTTGCCTCACAGCTCCAGGTTTGAGGATATGTTTCATGTTCTCCCTGTGTCTTAGGGTTTTCTTCTCGGTCCAAAGTCCAAAGACGTGCATTGTAGACTTATCTCTAAAATGTCTGCAGTGTTCAGATGACAGACTGGCATCCTGTCCCTGCTTTGTGCCCTTAGTCTCCTTGGATAGGTTCCAGGTTCCATATGACCCAGTAGAATAAGCAGTGTAGAGGATGGATAGAGGAAACATGAGTTTCTTATGCTTGCTTTCTGACAACCACCTCAGGTTTTTACATTTACGACATTTTTCAGACATCCTTATCCAGAGTGACTTATGTTTTACCTAATTTTTATATAATTGAGTGTTGAGGGCCTTGCTCAGGGGCCCAGCAATGGCAGACCTGGGATTCAATCTCAGTAGCCCAACACCTTAACCACTAATCTTCCACACCCTTTACAAAGCATAGGTTATAGGTTATAAAGCATATCAAAGTACACACACACACACACACACACACACGTGAGACCTCCTGTAGTATTTTTTGCTTTCCCTGCACACCTGGTTCATTTCAGCTAGTAATTATTAAGCCCTTCATAAGCTGACTCAGGTGTGTTATCGCAACCAAGGCAGAAAAATGCAGTACATGAGTGACCATGTCTAAAACTGCTGCTTTTAAATAAGCCAGGCATTAATTGCACTTCATCCCACAGTGAGGCTACATCATTGAGACATCTTGACACATTGAGACGGGACTGTTTAGAATATCATTTGAATTTCTGTTAAACTCAATGTGCTTACAAAAGCCGCATGTCTGAATTTAGATTCATTGAGTATTAAGAGAGTGATTATGTGTGTGTGCCGGGAAAGGGGGCAGTTTTGTAGTGGGAATGGTCACCATGATTGATGGTCCTTCGGGAGCTATAGCCTTGGTGGCTATTGATTCGCCTTCCCTTAAGTATCTATTTATTCTCTATCTGCTTTTTTCTCCTTTCTCTGATCAGTTCATTTACATTTCAGCCAGTCACTGTTGGAAGCAATTAAGCTCCACAGGTTCATTAGAACTTCCACTGACTGATTCATTTATCTTTGTGCGTGCGTGTGTGTGTGTGTGTGCTAATGTATGTGTATATATAAACTATAGATTAGGAGATGAGCATTATCATGGAGATAAATAT